>NW_010100699.1:30936-47036 GCF_000699245.1 Pterocles gutturalis | reverse complement strand
GGGAGCGGCGCTGGGCGGCCCCGACGGCAGCGGGGTGTCGGGGCTGCGCTCCCCAGTCCTGCAATGAGGCTGGAAGCGCTGAGTTCGGGTAGCCGAGGTGTTTGCCTCGCCAAGTCCCTGTCCCTCTCCCCCTGTGACCCACGGGTGGGTTTGCAGGGAGCTGTCCGGGGGTTTGCAAGGACACTAGTGGCCCCAGAGGGTCTGTCCTGTGCTGGAGGGATGTGTCTGCCCAGCCCTGGCACAGCCCTGTGCCACAGTTCCCCAGTGGGCTGGGCACCCCGCTGATGGTGCCAAAGCACTGTCGCAAGTTGACCCAAACCAGCCCGGGACAGAGTGGTTGGAGCTGGGGGGGTTGAATCCCCTTGGGGTTCATCCCCATGAATTATAGCCCTCAGGTAATGATTATGTGCATTTTGGGCAAACCAAATGCTTTGTTTTTAGCAAATCCTGAACTTTGCTTAGAAATGTGTGTTTGAGTTCTCTTTATGATCCTTGAAGTAATGCCTGAAACATTAAAAAAGTTCATGATCAAGCTGAGAGAAAGCTCTAGCGCTCGCTTGAAATTTCAAATGCAACCAAATGCAGCTGGGAGGGGGGAGCAGCACTGGCTCCTCTTCCCAGATCTGCCAACACGGCTGTCTGCGGTCGAGGGAGAGATGAAAAACGACTCACTTTGCCTGTATGTAAAATTAATGCCCTAAAGGTGGTAGCCTCAAATGGGCTTGGGACTGCAAATTGCCTTGACATCTTTGCACAAAGGGGATCCTGGAAGCATGCCTCCTGCAGCTGGGATATTTCTGATTCTGCTGCATCACGAGAACCGGAGCATAGCTTTTACCTGGAGAGGTCCCTGCAAGTGGGGCTGGCAGGAGGGGAGGCTGAGCTCATGCTCACTGCTCTTGGATTTTGTGGCATGGATAAACCCAGCTTAGCTCCAAACTCATGCAAGTTGGTCTCTTCCACCCAGAAGAACATTGGAGAGGTTGCACTAAGGCCAGCTTATGCCAAGCAAAACATCTTTCCTGCCCATGCCATTTCTGGGAAACATCACCCAGTATTTGCCAAGAGCATTTCTTCAATGAAGTGAGGTGCTGACCGAGCTTGCAAAACAGCAGGTTGCGTCAGCTGGATGGTTGAGCGAGGGCTGCATCTCCCCAGGCACTGTCCTGATGAGAACTAGCACTCCCGCTAAATGTCAGCCACATCCGTTCCACAGCAAAGTCTGTATCAGGCTTGAGATTATAGGAAGCAGCAGGTCAAGGGCCACCCTGTAGCTACTGCACAGCGGGGACACATCCGGCAGAACCAACGGCAAGTTTCCAGGAAGGACCAGTTCCTGTCCATATTCCAGTTTTCGCTTGAACAAATGCAAATCTGAGGACGTTTGAGTGGGTGCAAAGGTGTTTTACTGACCCCTACACTGGGTTTAGTTTTATTTATAGGAGACTCATTCTCAAAAGCCACTCTTCTGTCCCTATAAAGATTCTTCCCTGAAGCTGAGGAGGGGAGTGCTTCATCTCAGCTGCCTCTCTGCCATCTGATCACCTGCAGAGCCTGCAGCTATCCTGTGTCAGCCAGCGTGACTTTTCTGAGACACCTGCTTGCTTCTCTGTGTCTCCGTGATGCTGTTCCCAGTGCTGGTGAGCTGGCAGTGACCAGTGACAGGAGAAAGAGCAAAAGGGAGAGTGACGGGACGAAGGGTAACAGCTTCAGTGCTTCTTTTCTTTGTCTAAATAGCTGCAGCATTTCAGGCCACCTTCCAAGGGCAGCCCTTCTGGCGGTGGGTCTTTGGAAGAGCTCTGAACACATTTTAAATGATGCAACTGGGGATAAACAAGACGTGCCAAAACACACAAAGGGCTCAGCCATCCGCCTGCCTCCTCCTTCCCTTCTGGCTGTTCCCAGAGGGTTCAACCAGGGCAACAGGAAAGGCCAACGGGTTTGCAGGCACATGATGGGCGAGGAGGACCCTGGAGGACAGCACAAACTGGGGATCTCAGCATTTACTGCCTAGGAAAGCACAGGCATGGAGTAACTGGATGTCTGCCCCACCACCACACTGCTCAGAATAACAAGTATTTAAATAAGAAAAGGGGAAACACTGAAAATAACCACGGAGGTTGCGCAGCTGGGGCTCCGCAAGCAGGAAGCAGGTTTCCTGCACAGCCCGGCCCATGCCAGCTCCCAGCCCACCCTGAGGAGCACCAGCACATCTACAGGAGTGGGGTTGTATCCTGCTCAGCATCTCCAAAGCAGCCCTGGGTACTGCCAAGCCTTCGGGATGTCACAAGAGTGATGAAAACCAGGCAACTGAGGACAGAAGACCCAGGGGAGCATTTTCTGATTAGAAAATCATGTTTCTTTAAAATTGAGACTTTATTGCCAGTAAAAATTCTGGTAAAATTCATCTGGGGAAGCCTTTACCCCTTCACCTCATTGGAACAGTTTACTGAAGCTCCAATATGGGAGGGAGTATCTATTTCCATTGCCAGTGGCATCTGACTTTATCATGTCATGATAGCAAACTGCAAAGTCAAGGTTAGAACTGGACCAAGGAACTTCTGTGACACGCAAGGCCACTGCTGAGAAGAAGCTCTGGACTTCTGTCAGTTTCAAAATGTTCCTGTTTTCAGGCCTGTTTGGAAGAGGCAGCATTGGCACCATCTTTGCCCACTGCAGCCTTCCCTGGCCTTTCTCCACTAAGGCGACTTCTATTTTAGCCACCTCTTCAACATCAGGTTTCGTTTTCTAGTCTGGAAGTAAGCAGAGATTCACTACGGCTGCTGTAGGGCACTTCCCGTGGGGTGTGTACAGCTCCAGGAGACATTTTTGGGGGGGAGCTGAATTAAACTCAGTTTGGCCGGTTGGCAAAGAGAGCCTTCCTTTGCAGACAACCCATGGGAACCCTCCTGCTGCTGGTGAAGGGCTCTGCGTGTGCTACGATGCTGCCACGTGCGAACTCCTGGGCCTGCTGCTTTGCAAAGGGTGCAGACAGGAGTGTCCCCGTGCCCAGTGCAGAGCAGAGGTCTGGAGCCTGCTCCCCGTTACGGGTCAGGTCTGTGCTACAGAACCACTTCAGCCGCTGCTGTTGTAACCACTTCAACAAGAGATGTCAGGAGTGCCAGCAAAAGCAAACAGTTTTATCATCATGGGGAGACGGTTGCCCAGCCCAGCACAGCAGCACCGCTGTGTTAGAGGGTTACGCTGCCAAGCGTGAGGCCAGAGAAGGAAACACCAGCTGGTACCACCCGAGTAGGAAACGATAGTGTTAACTCTCTGCAAAGCAAAAGTCTCACCAAAATGGAAGGATGCTTTTAAACTGCGTATTTCCTTTCATCTAAACCACAGCTCAGGCTACCGAGGGGAAAAGCTGTCCTTGGCAAATGTATGGGAATGAGCTGGAAGTGGCTCTGACGGACTGGCCACAGGGCTTAGTGGGGCTGTGGCAGGATCATCGCTAAGTAAGAGAGTGGACGTTTCTCACTGGCGGGTGGAAAGCACCATGATAAGCACAGACATGGAGCAAATAGCCGCAACTAGAGCTGCAAATTTGAAGCAGGGTCTCAGCTTTTGCTTTCTAATGTCTCCAAGCTGTTACAGAGGAGTCAAATGACAGCAACAGTTTACATTTCTATCATAAACAGTAGGCTTGCAGGAATGAGGAGCATCCAAAGGGCTCTGCAGGCAGGGCAGACAGCGAGGCAGCCCTGCAAATGTTTCTACAGTAGCTTTCTGGCCTTCACCGTGCTTCAGGCACACTCCACTCATAGCAAGCGGCTGGAAGCGCCAGCTCCACACGGTGCCTGCGCATGAAGCTGGATTCCTCATGCTCTGCACACTGTCAGAGACCTCCCAGCGCTGCAATCAGCATTAGCACTGTGGGTAGCTTCAGTCCTGAGTTCTGCTTCCTTCCAGCTAAGCTGCACAACTCCTGGAAAGCTCCCAGGCTGAGGTCCTGTCCTTCACCTGTTCCAGAACAATAACCTGTTGTTGCAGCACGGCTCAGCAGGGCTGGATTACAGGCTCCTTCCAAAAAATTAAGCGCTTAACTAGTTGTGAAAGGATACCACAAATAGAAAATCACGTGTGAGGCTTAAACCCCGATAAGGGCTGCTGGCCTAGGAAAGCAGGTCAGGTCCTTCCCAGCACACCCCAGCATGAAAGCACCTGACGATCCACCCCCACACCCGCCTCGCAGGGTGCTGGGCAGCAGTCCTTTACCTCTCTCATTAGCAGATGGTGCTCATGTGGCTTGAAGCCACAAAGGCATTAGGTCAGAGCAAGTGTCCAGCTTGCAGGTAGCATCCCTCCCAGGGACCAAGACCTGATGCATTAACCAGAGACCCCGATAGCCCTCTTTCCCGAAATCAGTATCCATACAGGGGAAGGGAAACAGCAGTCTCCCCTATACACCCTATAGCCTGCTCTGGGGCACTGTGTCCCCCACCAGTGTCCTCACAGGTGCAGGTGGTGGTTAAGTGCAGTGGTAGGATGCCAAGTCCTGAAAGCAAAAGCCACCAGGACACCTCAAGCTGAGCACATCAGGGGCTGAAACACGGTGGGGAAGAAGGAACCGAGGCAGGACTGAAGCAGAAGGCAAGGCACGGCTGGGGCAGAGAAAGGAGTCTCACAGCCCTTGCACCAATGGCCACATGCTGGTTTGAAGGCAGGGGATGAGCTGATGCATATGGCAGTGAGATGGCACAAACACCTGATTCAAAGTGAGCCAAAACCAGTGGGTATAGCAGGGCTCTGGATCCGGCCCCAGCAAGACATTAAACGTAGCTGCAGCAGCATTGCTGCGGCTGCTATTGGGCTGAGAGTGTTTCTGGCTGTCCCAGCACTTGGGCAGGAGTTATTCCTCTTTCCTTACCCCACCCAGGGTCACAAACACGCAGGAATTTGTTAACCAAAGGGATTATTCAGTGCGCACTGCCAGGAGCAAGGGGCTGCCCAGATGTAGCTCTCCTGGCCCCCGCTGGCCCTCCCCTCGCTGGGACACGGCACCTGCATCTCTGCCAGCTGGCAGCAATGCTGTGGTGAAGCAAAACATCTGCACCAGGGCTCAGCTCTCAGCTCCTCTCCTCCAACCCGCAGCAGAGCCTGAGCAGATGAGCGTGTCCATTGTGGGCAGGACATTTTAGGGGACAGCACTCATATTCAGCCTGTCTGGAAAGCTCCAGGGAATGTGTAGAGCAGGCTATGGTGTCTTAAAGCAAAGCAAGTAAAACCAGCCTGGGACAGACCCCACGTTTCTGCCCTCTAACCCTTTTCTGGCCGCTGCCTGCTCCAGTGCCTGAGCTCTGCCACCCGATTCAACAGGAGCTTCTGATTCTGGTGCTCAGAAACCATCACTAACATGCCGAGCTTCCCAGTTTCCCTGACAGTGCAAGAGGTGAGTACAGCAAATAAACTAAGGTGGAGTTCAAGGGCAAGGGCTTTCTCTGGAAAAACTGTTTGAAAGATTAGCGTAAACTGTCTTAGTCATAGTGAGTGCCCCATTGTTTCTGCTGTTCCCTCTTACTTCAGAGCCACAAATATCCCTGAGTTCTTGGCAAAGGAAAGCAACTATCTGGTTACAACTAACTTCCCAAGAAGCAATTAAGAAAAGTCTAATTCACCTCTACAGACAAGGGGACAAACAAGCATCTTCTGGTTCCAGCTCTGACACACGTGCCCTATCTCGATCCAACCCCTTTTAAAAATTCCTTGGAGGCAGCTAATTGACCGCAAATGCAAGTTCATGCTTTTCCAACTCTCTTCCAGGCGAAGTGCCGGTGTTTGCCTAAATAGGACATCTGGACCAGGAAACATATATTTAGAGTTGCATAGCTGAACTGCCACTCTCAGAAACAGGGCTCATGAGAGCAAGGTCACGTCCAGTAACCAGTCCTGACAGCAGAAGCCCTTTCCCATAGAAACAAATTCCTATTAATGAGGGCAGTGGACAGTATGTACATGTACAGCCTCCACAACTGACACAGTGCATCACTTTCAGAATCTTGAGGCTAATCTAAGTCCGTAATTCTCGTTTGCTCCTGGAAAACACTGCCAGGATGACCCACTGAAATGCAAACAAAGGAAATGAGCTCCAGATCTAGGTCTTTAAAAATCACAGCTGGAGACTGCATGTGCTAGAAACAGCGTGGTTGCAATTCTGAAACCTATGAAGGCTTCTTCATCCAAAATCCTGACCTCTATATATAGTGGTATCTAACATACATGTAATGGCCAGAAAGGTCCTAACCAAAGTGGAAGCTGGAAAATAGCACCTTTTCGGCATTATCCTTAGGTAGCCCAGTCAACCCAGTCATCATACCAGCTTCCACACAATCTCTCTAATGCTGCTATTCAAAGCACTTGAGTTTGGGAAATCCTTCAAGCAAGACTTTGACTCCCGGTGACCAGCCTGTCACATGTCCTCCATGTCCTCGCTTGCTTTGCACACATTTGGCTGCACCATGACAAATAAGCCAGAAATCAGTCCAGGGCACAAAGAGTAGCCGCACAAGCTGTTTTGCTTCAGCCAAGATAAGGCTAGAGACAAAAAGGAACCTCAGAGGAAAACTAAAAATATCACTGCAAACTTGTAGCCTGGCAATATGCCTACCTGGGCTTTGCCCACATCAGAAGCAGATATTCCTGTGAAAACTTGATGCTGAGTAACTCACTGGCCAGCCTGTAGATGGGATCTTGCACAAACACCTGCCCCTGGAAAGCCAGGAGGGGAAGTGTAACGGGAAGCAGCAGGAGATCATAAATGTAATTTTCTCTTTCTCTGATCGAGTGTGTTGAAGAATAGCTTGCCCATGTTGAGAGAGAGTGTGAAAACCACCTTGTCAATAGATAGAAATCATGAGGCTATTGCGCCAGTCGGGGCAAGAGGTTTTATTTCTAGACCATCAAGGGAGATATAATTCTTTAGAAAAATCAATGAAATTCAAATAAGGACATAGGAACGGCTGTTCTAGCCCCAGAGGTCCATCTAGCCAAGCACTGTGCTTCCAGCACAATATGTCTCTCATCAGGAGAACATAGTTGTGCAGCTCCCAGGGGCACCATGAACATGAGAAGTGTGGAGATGTGAACCGCTGCATGAGGGACAGCCATCCACTCCCCTCATCCCTGTTCCCCCATCCGACCTCAAAATTAGGCTGCTTGGGCAGTTCTGCCAAGGTCCTGGCAACACCCTGCGCAGCCTCAGTTCAAGGTCCTGACCAAGGACCCGGGGGATCCATGTCCCCATCAGCAGAGCCAGGCAGGAGTCATCCTGGCAGGGAGCTGCTGCCTGGCAGGGGGTCACACCCCCATCTGCACAGCTGGAGGAGCTTAACTCTCCCCAGAGACCCATCTGGACTGTGTCAGCTGGGCTGGAGGCCTTGGTCACACTCTGCTGCCCTTCCTGAACCTGAGAGTCAGTGAAATCTGTCTGTGCCTGGCCATGGGGAAACTGGTGAAGTGTCCAGGGTGCTCCTGCTCATTTAGAAGGAACCTAATTAAATACCAAGAGATGCTTTTCTCTGTTCACAGCTTCCATTTTCTACTCACCACTCAGCCACCAAGGTCTCTGGTCTCGGCTCAAGACTTTGCCCTCGGAGCTGGTTCTGGCAGCTCTGGAGTTTAATCCTCCCAAAATGCCATCGACAGCTGTGCCATCTCTCTAATATCATGGTAATAACCACAAATTAATGCACTCATAAAAAAATAAAGCTTGAAGGAACCTAAGGAGCTCAAACCACAACCAGCTGTATCAGGTGCTTTTCCGGTTTCTTCTCAAAGGCTTCCAATAATGGAATTTCTACAACTTCCCCAAGAAACCATTTCCCAGCGTGTGTGTCTTTCTGGTTTGGCTTACACTGATGATATCTTCTCTTGGCCATAAGAGACAGAGAAAAAAAAATTTCTTTCTCCTTTCTGTAGCTTTTTACACGTTTGAAGAGCTTCACACTTATCCTGTTTTGCCTCAGTCTTCAGTAAACAATTTTCTTTCTTTCCACCTCTCCTGCTAGGTCAGATTTTCTCTCCTTCTCCTTGTTCCTACTCCTGTCCTCTCTTCTTACCCTAATCCAAGCCTGAAATTGATGGCTGATACTTAAGGTAAGCTCCATCGAGCCTTTTCCACTGGCCTTCTCATAGGAGATGCTGACCCACAAAGACCATGCGTTATTCCGAGCGGTTCTCTGGCATTTCTGCTTCGCTGACACGCAACACAGCACCCATCATTTCACCTTTACAGCTCCCAGCAAAGTCTGTCAAACCTCAGCCTCGCTCAAACGACTCCTTTAACATCCCTAAAGCCTCCAGAGCCCCTGAAAGCCCCACACTGAGACCTGGTGACTTCTTGCTCTTCCAGCCCTAACAATGCACACTTCGACCTCCAAGACCGACGATATCTCTGCAAAGGAGATGTGAGAATTTGTTTGCCCTCCTGCTCTTTAATTGCTGTCCTTGCCCCCTGCAGATCTGTGAAGTCACCAGCTGTGATGAAATCCTGCATTTCTCATGTCTGTAAATATTTCCTGAAATTTTATTTACTTCTTAAGACTTTAAAAACTAGGCCAAAAAGAACAACTGGGATATTTAAGAATCAAGTTTGCCTTTGGCTTTTTTGATCAAGAATGCTTTTAATGGGCTCAGCTGTCAACATCAGGACCAACTTAATAATAAATATCTGACATTTCAGTCATTATTCAGAGTTTTTATCCTTCCTCTTGCTCCAGTGCCTGCCTGTTTACTTACAGATCCGCTCATGTTCGTGTTTCCATCGTGGGCCTGGGAGCAAAGCTCCTGGTGAGCACCCAGTGGTCTCCTGGTCAGCAAGTCACTCGGGACAGTCAGATGGCAGCGAGCGCAGAGGAGGCGATGCCCAGGGATGGCAGTGCTATGGGAACCCGCTAATAAACCCAGCACAGCAGTCACAGCTTGCTAAAGCCTGGGCCGGCTGCCACACGTGGATTAGAGCTAGCGTGGTGCTCCGCAGGAGGGAAAAGCAACAAGCTGGGCTTTGCTGGTGCAAGAGCTTTTGGCTTTCTTTGCTTTTGTGGGCTCCTACACAACTTCACGGGCTGTTTACTGCTGCGCCTTGGACGAAGGAGTGAACCTGCTCTGTAGAAAAACTTGAGCTCAAGAAGAAGAGTTTTGGCAGCTCGAGTCTGGCTGTCAGCAGAGCCTGCCCAGGCCAGCTTCCCCTGGCTACCGCAGCATCACTCCAGAGAGGGGACAGCTGCCGCCCCGGCGCCTCTGTGCCACAAGTCACTCCTGGGGGTGTCAAAACACACGGGAAGGGACAGCCAGTGCTAGGCCACTGGTTTTCATCAAGCATGTAAAAAATGTTCAGGGTTTTCAAACTTTACTCTCTTACTAATAATGCCCTGGCTCAATGTGTTCTGTGTTTTGGAGATTTTTTTATATTGTATATGGCAGCCTAATTACAGTCATTACATTGCCTTGAACTATTTAAAAGAAGTTGCTACATATAATTACGTGCATGTAAGTGAGAATAATGCCACGTCTAATACTATGGGACTCCACGTACACAGGAGGAAGCAGTCCGTGCCCTCCCAGCAGAGATCTGAGGTGGTTAACACCACAGCTTGCACCCAGGCCAAAATGCAAGTTTCCAGCAGCATATTAGATCAGTTGTCCATCAGTTCCATCCCACAATACACGTGTTGTGCCCTAGGTATTGTTTGCTATATTTAGCAAAACAAGAAGAAGTTTTCCTGCAGTGTAACTCTAGCAGGTGCTTGCCCAGCCCACTGAAGCCACTACAGGCTGATCTCCAGCAGACCTGCAGCATGAGCGTTATCCATTCAAGAGATGGCAAAGAGCTAAATTCCTGGAAGTGTTTATTACAATCGGCTCATCTTGCTCATCTCACCACAGCCTAACAGGCTTCCACCTTTTCTAACGAAAACAAAATTAAATCGCATGTTGGTGTAACTCCCACCCGGCTGCTTCCCGGGGGAGCCCACGTGGCCAGCAGCACCAGGAGTTTGCAGAGACATGTTTTCCCCAGGTCAGACTGTCACAGCTAGTTCACTGTAGCTTCAGCTTGTTTATTTGGCTGACTGAGATCTCAAAACACTACATAAGGCTCTGGGTGTCCTTCAGTAATCACAGCATCATGCACACAGGGGAGATACGGGTCCTGGGGGGGATGCACAGCCTGGTGACAGCTTCATGTCCAGCTCCATCCATTGAGATCTGTGACCAAGATCTTTTTCTTTATGCTAGAGACTCAAGTGCCAAGCTCAGATCCTATTCCCATGTCCATGAGGGCTGTCCCATCATCTTCCCATTCTGCTTCTCCATCTATTGAACAAATCACAGCAGGGACCCGCCGCCTCCTCAGCCGGTAATCTGCTGTGTGCCCTGCTGAAAGCATACGCCGTTTTGTTATGCAAAAAATAATACAAAGAGTCCCCTTCGTGCAGCAGCAAGCAACACAAACATTTCCTAAATGAGACCAGCCAAACCCAGAGGCAGATACCAGTTCGATCTATAGGGAGACGCAAATTATTCCGCTGCATGCTTGGCTGCCAGGAGGAGTTTTGCAAATGCTTTAATGAAGTCTGGACTGCACGAAGGCAAGGATGTCAGAAATTAATTCCTAATGATCTCCAGTACAGAGGCAGCTCTTTGTCTGTCTTTCCATCCAAGGTGCTTGGTTTTGCTTTTTTTCTTGTTAGGAATCAAGCGAGTAAGTAATTGCATGGGTAGAAATAAAATGGGCAAAAAGAGAGTATGAGAGAAAATGCCTCCAGTGGACTGGGGGAAGCTGAGGCAAACGATGGCTGTAAGGAGGCGGCCACCGCACACAGCCAGGACTCCCAGGACAGAGTTTGGTCAATTAGAGCTTTACCAGCAGCAAACCGACTTAAAAAAAAAAAAATACATAAACCAGCTGCCCCTGCAACTTCTGTTCTCCTCGTCTACCCGTCACTGACAAACGCCAGCCATTTTTACATAGCCTTGGGAAGGCTCATGCTCTGCAAATCATTAGTTTATGCAATTATGGTTTTCTCTGTTAAATGTCACATGCGCAAAGGTCATTGCTGGAGATAGAAAACAGGCTTCTATTCCCAGAAGAGGCAAGACAACGTGCCATATTTGGCCAGAATAGGAGATATCCTTGTCCTTTTGCTAGCGGGACACATCACCTGCCTCTGGCTGTCTGCTTTGCTGTGGTCCCCTCACCCAACAGCCACGTGTCCTCTTGCTGGAGTTCACATGGGGACTTCAAGTGAGAAATGCGATGCTGTTGATAAAAGTTCCTTGGATGATATATCCGCACGCCTGAAAGGTGTGAATGGCATCTCAGCTCCAGTGGCCCAAGCGTTAAACAGCAGTGACTGGAAATGAGCAGGTCCCCTGGAAGCCTGGGGATCTTGGTAGCCTAGGGTGGGACTGCAGGGCGAATGTACCTCCCTGGTTCCTTATTGATACTTTGGATTAAAATGATAGAAAAATTGGGATAAAACACTAAAATCAAACAAGCAGTCAAAGATAAAAGTATAATGACCAGTCTTTGGGATCACATTTCTCTAGCTCACTAGATGGGCAGGTGAGAACCGGGCTGGACCCCAGGCTCAGAGCACAGTGCCAAACCTTCCCTCTGTGCCCGGCACTGAACAGGGGGAAGCCCAAGCCCAACAGACAAGGAAGCACCACACAGACCCAGCTGCTTTAAAAGCCTTGCCTGGTGCTATACTTGAAATCTGGTGCTGGCCCATTCCTTGGTAGCATGTCCCACCAGGGCCATACTCCTTTTTCCTCTCTTTTAGCACTGCCAGTGCACCACAAACCAGGTAAATGTCTTCCTGCATGGAATGATTCAGATGAGCTCTGCCTAATAGACCATCCATCTAACTCATTGCTATTTGTTTTGGCATCCTTGATTGTTTTAAATCCCACTTAGAACTGTCTAACAACCAAGATTACACCAGTCACAACTGCCATACAAACACCTCTATTATTATCTGTACACTGGAAATGTGGGGTTTTTTCTCCCCCTTTTGCTAATACAACACTGGCAGCAAGTCGCACCGAGGTAGGAGGGTGGAGTGTGACGATAATTATGTTGTTTGAGTCCAAGGTATGACACCAATACTGCCTGCTGGTACTAGACACTGTGGAGACCTGTCCAGGCTTGTAGCACGCAGGCATACTGAGCAGGATCCACAGGTGCCCGGTTTAATAGCCATCGCTCAGCACTGCCATGCAATTCTCCTCCAAATAATTAGACAGCCTTGGCTGGCGCCAGGCAAAACAGACATCGCCTCTAATACCAGACTCTGCTGGGAGTAGCTCCAGAGGCGCCCAGCCTTACTGCATGAGGACAGGACCCAAGCCACGAAGCAAAGCATCCAAAAGGATTTTGAAAAAGTGAGACTTAAACAATGGTTAAAAATTCATCCAACCCACATCGCCTGGTTGCTGCCAGTCTCCGGCTGATTCCAGTCTCCTGCATGCATGTACAAAGCTACCCTGAATCTCCAAAAAGGGCAGGAAAGGGTTTTGTGATGCAAAATTTAGGGCCATGATTTATGTCCGTTAGTTGACTTGTGTCAATGAAAGCATCTCCTTCCAAGCTTCCTTCTGCCTGCTTCACACACCCCTTCCCACGAACTCCCCAGCTGCAAGCTTTTCACAGGAAAGGCTGTCTTGTGAAATGGAATTTTTCTATAGAAACACTTTGATTACTTTTTCCTGAAATTTCTGATTTTCTTCTCCGGAAATTTGTAAAAAACTAATTTTCCCCATCAGTTTTCCATTTCAAAATTATACTACCATATATTTCCCCAATCCTATAAATTAAAAAAAAAAATAGCTTAGATTTAAAGATTTAAAACTCAAAAATGAACAAAACAACCCAGATTTCTTTAGAAGAAGTAGTTCCTTTGAATCAGCTACGGCCATCCAAGATTTCCTTTTTAAGGAATTCCTAGACATTTCTACAATGGGACATTTCCTGCCACTTCACACCAGATGCACTTTGACATCCCCGACCTCCTACCAGAAGGTGCTCCAGCTCCTCCATTGCTCTGCCACAATGCAATCCTCACAATTGCTCCATTACTAGATGTTTCAGGACACTCCTCAGTGCATTTGCTCTGCACACGTGAGGCAGCCCCTCGACCACTGACTGTCTGTGCATAGCATTTCATGCTCCGTGAATTTGCATCGAAGAAGGTGGGACAATGGAAAAATCCTAAAACCAGTTCTCGCAGCCCTTCCTTGTGCGCGTTACTCCAGATTTGTGCGGTTTGGCCCTGTTTGCATTTCAAGAGCCTTCAAGCCAACATTAGCGGAGAGGAAAAACAGATGGTGCAATTAGACACCAAAATTCTCCACCGCAGGACGCCCTGCCAAATCTCTCAAACCTTCCTGAGATGGATGAACGGGGAAGGCTGGAGCAAGCAGGCTCTTTGCTGTCTCAGTGCTGTGCAGCTCCTCAGGTGAGGGACCATTTCTAAAGCCACTAACAGTTCTCTTAGGGCAGAAGATCTCAGAGTCCTACAAAATCAAGGCAGAAGGGCCCAAAATGCCCATCCAGAACCTGATAAGGTCTCGAAGCAGCAAACACAGACCAGCGCCTTCCTCTGGGCACAATTTTCCTGCAGCAGAGGCAAAAAGCCAAGCGAAATAGCTCCGGAGGTGAGAGGATGGAGGGCTCTGAGAGGGAAACATGGGTGAGGTTGCTGCAGCACCTTGCATGCAGGGACCAAGCCGGACAGCATCCCGTCTCTGTGCACCAGCCAGCAAATGCACAGGGGGGGCCTGCAGAAAGCTGCCAGCAGCCATGAAATAAAAGCTCCTGCCTCTCACTGGCGTCCTCCTTCCTGAGGGAGCCCAGGCAACCACTGAGTGCTGCAGAAATTTCTGGGGAAGCAGGAGATGCACCTGGTGCTGCACCTGGAGCGTGCATGGCAGCTGGAGGGGAGCAGAGGGTGTTCCCATGAGGCTGAGAAGTGTCCCCCAAGAGCTCACCCTCACCCATGGGGCTGGCCAGCCAGGACGGGCTTGTCAGGGGATCAGCCGCCTGCACCACCAGGGTGATTCCTGTTGCACTCATTTGAAAGCAGCATTAAACTGTTCTGCTTTTTTCCAAAGAGCTCCACAGAGGCTCCCAAATGTGATTTTTTAATGTTAGTTATGCTCAAGGGCCGGATAGTCACTCCCCAGTTTGTGCCGGCAGCATCTGGCCAGAGCACACACCACACTGGTTTCCCAGGAACGTGTGAACCTGGCTCAAAAACCCCCAAAACAACCACATGAGGTCTTGGTATCTTTGCCTTTCCTGACAGCACAAGCCCAGACCTCAAGAGCCAGCATGTGGCCTACAGCACACCCAGGGCTCTTTTTTCCCTTTCAAAACCTTCATCCTTTTTGTGTCTCAACTTGCTTGTTTTGCTTTGTGGGGTTTTTTTTTTCCACCTAACATCAGTACAGCAATTCCATCAATCACGCTCCCAGCAGTTTGTTTGGTGTGAAATACAGAAGTAAGCATTTGTTTTTCCAGACTAGTACAGCACATGCCACCTTTTTGGTGTCACAGCAGACACGGCATGAGGTCAGGGCGTTTTAGACCCCTCCACGCTCCTGGGGACAAGGACCAAATGTCACAAAGCCCCCCTGCCTGCCACATCCAGGGAGAGGCTGCCAAAAAACAGCTGTGGAAGCATCTTAGCCAGAATCTGGGCATTAGTTTCCCCATCACAGGCAGGGTTTGGGGTGTAGAGGGTTAGCAGGAAGCCCTGCACCTCCTCAAGCAGCCGGGAACCACAGCCCCTCGGCATGGGATGGTGGCGACGTGGCTTCCAGGAAGCAGGGGAAGCCCTTGACAAGTTTCCAAACAGAGCCCATTCTTCCAGGCACTGACCCACAGTATCTGATGAGTTTCAAATGACTTTATCACTGTCAAAAAATGCTGCTGTCCCAGAGCAGTTGGGAAGGGATATCAGGAATAACACGCAATCATCTCCATTGCGTTAAGCAGTGCCATCACCAGCACAGTGTGCTAGGAGACTGGTCATAGTTCAATATTTTTCCCTTGAGTCACAAAGGAAGAATTCAGCTTTCCTCTAGAAAGGGAACTAACTTCGATGCTCCTAGCCCTGCTGTTGCAGAAAAAAAAATTATCCCATGTTTGTCCAAGATGTGACCAAATCTCTGCCCAAAAGCACTGTCCTCTTGAATGAACAGCCATCCTTCTCCTCTTTGCAAACCTCCCTTGGACCTTCAGAAACACACACACCATTGGAAATCACTGGCACCCCAGGGAGATGTTGAAACTGAAGTAACACGGTGTTCTCACAGCCAGCTCACAGGGACCAGAGCACCAGTCCTGCACCAAACTATCGCTGCCCACCACCCTGCTCCACACACACAAGTAGCTGAGCTAGCTCAACCCAGGGCCATTAGGCCTCCAGCACAGACTAGTAGCTGCACTCAGGTAAAGCGAGCGAAAACGGGTTCCCCAGCCCACCTTGCTCACCTCTAATATCCAGCAATGTCACGACTGCAGCTCAACCAGCAAAGAGCAGCTCACCAGCCTCACACCTACATCTTGCTGCAGTTTATTACCACCAAAGCCCCTAGATGCTCATCTTACCCTCCTCTACTTCCCCCACCCTTAGCACATGTCTAAAAACACTGCAGCAAACACTGTGACCCATGCTCAAGAGCTTTTTTTTAAGTGCAATGTACTGGTTCCCTCCCCAAGACATTATTTACAGGGAGATTGTGCCCCTCACCTCCAGACATACACAGAACAAATCCCTGCTTTGCAGGGACTGTCCAGGGCTGTGGGAGGGACAGTTTTTGTTACTTTTCCCAGCTGTAGATGTTTGTTTTATTTCCATAAGAGGTTTCAATGACGGCATTTCTCAAAAAGCTCTCTCTCCCACAAGAACCCAGCCTGCTCCTTGCTTTTATCTCTGCAAGAAGGAAAAAAGATCTGCTAACACAATCACTGTGCTTACTTGCTTTTAAGTCCACAGAATCAGGGGACATATGCCTGCACACAACGCCAGCACTATGCAAGAGCCATTTCCAAGTCATCTGCTCAGATGCTCTCTTCCAAAGTATGTTTGGTT
>NW_010100699.1:20651-30905 GCF_000699245.1 Pterocles gutturalis | reverse complement strand
TTGTTGGGGGGGGGGGGGGCTTAGAGTAAAGATGCTTTCAAAACATTCCCATGAATCCCTGTGGACGAAAGTTGCACAGCAGGCTGTTCAGATACACTACAGGAACTGTAATCAAAGGTGTAGGAGAAAAGAGCCAGAATTAGGATCCTCAAGCCAAGAAACCTCAGAGCCCGGGGGCATTGCTGCCTCGGTCTCTGCAAAGGCTTTACAACCCACCTTGCTCCACGACGCAGTGAACAGCGTTTTCCATGACGCTGCTGTAGGAGCCCGTGTAATTCCGCAGCTCAGGCCAGCTCACGTACAGAAGAAACCCCGTGTCTGTGAACGAGCATGAGAAACACAGCACATGATTCTCTGAGGCAAGGACTGGAGCATCATGGCACACTTCTGGTGATGTGACCCCCAGACCTGGACCGGGGGTGCCTGTGCGCAGGCTCTGCAGTGGCAGATAGCTGAGGAATAGATGCTAACAGTGCTGGGCCCCCGAGCACCTGCTCAGCACAGCACCAGGCACCCCCTGTGCCTTCACAGTCAGGATCCTTGGGCAATTTAAAAAAAAAAAATAAAAAATAAAAAAAAAAAAGGCAGCTTAAAAATCTCATCTGCCACAAGTCAGCTAAAGTTTTGATGTGCAAGTCTCTCTTGCTACAGAAAGTACTCAAGGTTAACAAAAAAGAAAAAACCCACCAAAAAAAAAAAAACCCACAAAGCAAACTACAACAAAGCTTTCTTCTTTTTTAACATGAATTCCTTCAAACCCTTTTATCACAGTTTCTTTTGCCCATGTATTTGAAGAAACAACTCACTGATTCTCTCACAGCCAGGAAAAGTCCCAGCAGCAAGGGCAAATAGCTCTTGAAAGCTACATTTTCCTTCTGCCTCTGGTTTATCAAATTCCCAAATTAGGCTTACTCCCAGCAACACGCCAACAAGACAAATGCATCACCCACACCTCAACCCAGCCCAGGCAGAAGCAGACAGGTGCCCTGAGAAATCCCTGCCAGACCCACAGCAAAAAAGCCAAGAGGAAAATGTGATTTTTTTTCAGCTAGGACTCCTGACTACTTCCCAAAGCAGCATTAATCCACCTCACCTTCTTAAACTCCACCAGGAAATAGCTGCAAGGAAGGAGAGGAGGAGGAAAGAGAAGCACTCATGAAGCATCAGCTGCAGTCTAATTAGAGCCATTAGCAAGCTCTTAGTGGTGTTTATTAGCCTTTAACCAACATTGCTGGATGAAGCAATCCTGACATCAGCCTTCTGGCTTGGAAAGCTGTGCTCCTACCCCAGCTCAAGGAAAAGAAGGGTTTAGAAAGGTCAGGCTGGTTATAATCACAGCTGCAGCTTTCCTAGCCAGCTCTGAGCTTGTTTTGAGCTCATGAAACCAAAGTCCCAGAGAAGGGGACCCACCCTGCAGCAGTAAGGAATACGGAGATCTTCTAGTCAGAGGAGGTCCGTCATGGTATCTCCAAGCTGGAGGCCTCCTGCTCTGATTTGTGGCTCCTGAGTAATTTTGAGTTGATAGCATCGTGCTGCCTCTGCCCTTCTGAGAGACAGGGATTGCCAGCCGCCCACCGTGGTGGTCAGGGTGAGATGCACTCAGCAGACAAGGCAGCAAGACCTGAGTCCAGCTCAGGACAAGCTGGCCATGAGTTAGGCAGGATTAAAATAAGATTTACATCTTCTGATGCACAAAACATTCATCATTGGCTGCTGCCGGATGTCTTCAGCCTGCGAACAGTTTGTCTAATGTGAGGTGTTTCTGAAACATGTCATGCCTTTCAAAAGACACGCAGCCAAAAGCTGCATGCCTCGAGCAGGGCTAAGCTCCCTGGAGTCACTTCTAGTTTCATATTTCAAGGGTGTTTATTATACAGAAGGGACATTTAAAAATACATGAGTGTACGCTGTAAATCACAGCCTCTGCTGGGAAGGAGCAGAAACCTGTGTGATTTAACAAACTCTTAGAAATAACTCAATGTGGAGAAAATTTACTTGGAGGGATCTTAGCTATGGGTTTGCCACAGCTAGTACATGGCCAAAAACCACACAATCAGGATGCCACAATAAATGAAAGCACTTGGCAAATTCAGAATATCTGCAACTAAAGGAAACACTGAACACCTAGAGATCTTTCTCAAGCACATGCAGAGGCAGGTAGGAACTTCCACATCTCTGTGCCAGACAAGCTGCCTCGCTTTTGTGGTCTAGCTGCCACAGTTCACAATCTGTACAACAATTTCCTGTTCAGATAAGCAGAAGCAGGTCTCGGCCATCTCAATGGATGGGTCTGCCGGAGGTGCCCTGGATGGAGGAAACCCAACAGAAAGCCTGAACTCTGAGGGCTGAGTGCCAGATCAGTACCTGAAAACCTGAGCTCTGACTCATTCCCACCGTGTGTGACAACTCACTGCTGCAGTCACAAGGGTTTGAAAGACAAAAGTTTGTGGTTGTAAAGAATTGCAGTCTGCTTCTGCACGTGCTTTGCAGAACGGTGTTGATGGTTCCTGGGACCCCGCTGATGGGACCACCGACCCTGCAGGTTGTTGGCCGAGTCACGCCTCAGCCACTCAGATCAACAAATCCCAGATCCCCTCTTGACAAGCAAAGGCTGTATACCATGAAGGTGTTGCTGCAATCACAACCACCTACAAGCAGCATCATCAGCAGCTCTTTTGGAAGGCAAAATGTGGTGAAAAGAAACTTAAATTTCATCCTCGTTACAGCTCAGACTCATGGCTTCCAAAAACCAGTCACGTTCAGCAGAGAAAGTCTGTGTCCAAGTTTTGCTCTCACCATCAGCATTTCCTTGCACGTTGTTCAGCCTCCCAGGTGCTGTTACACATCAGGCCATGGTGCTGGAAGGTGGATACAGTTTGGTGGTTCATGCTCACCAAGCAGCCCTGCCAAGTCAGCCTCCAGCTCGTGGGAGGAGAAGCTGCTACCAGGCTCCCAACCCACAGCCCTTCCGCTGATCCAGCCCCAGCATCCTGGAGGGGAGATGCCACATTCTCCTCTCTGGGACCGAACATCACAGAGATGCTGGGGAGGGTGAGCTACCAGGAAGGAAAACAAGTTGTCCATGAGGAAATCTTGCTCCACCACCATCACAGAGGTCTCAGACAACATCGTCCCATCCAGCCCTGGGCACAACAGCTCTCTGCCCGCTACCGCTGCAGCCCCGTGCAAATCACCCTGCCCTGCAAGGAAACGCTGCTTAGTCTCAGGGATGCCTGCAGGTGATGATGTGAAATGTGAATAAGGAAAGCAGTTTGTGCAGAAAAGCAATGATCCCTTTGGGATCTTCCCAGTT
Source organism: Pterocles gutturalis (assembly GCF_000699245.1). Taxonomy (NCBI): domain Eukaryota; kingdom Metazoa; phylum Chordata; class Aves; order Pterocliformes; family Pteroclidae; genus Pterocles; species Pterocles gutturalis. Next base: position 27,592 of record NW_010100699.1, on the reverse strand, counting down.
TATACGCAATTACACCAAGCAGCTAAAAATGAGGAGTGCTTGGCAAAGAAGGGAGGCAGATAATCCACTGGTGTAAAGCCCCGCAGCTCCCAGAAGCAGTAAGTGATGTAAAGCAGAGCTGACATTTCAGGATGCATATGATCTTCTTGTCTACGTATGTCAGGACATCTGCTACTACGACCTCATACAGCTAAAACTACCTCAGTCCTCACCGGCGGCTGCTGCTGAGTGTAGCGTAGAGTAACTCACTGAGCTGAGCCTCGCACAGGGGATTCCGCTCCTTCATGCCAATTTATAGCCAATTCAGGATTTCAGCAACTATTATTTATCACCAGGGCTCCCTGCTAACCGTTACCACATCGGCGAGGAGTTATTCAAAATGAGTTCCCAAATTAGCGACTCTGCATTCATTTCTTTTATGTTCGTTTCAGTTTATGAGGAATGTCAGCAAATCACAGGATCCCACTCAGGGTAAATTACCTGGGGATTTTTACGCCTGATCATTCTGCTAAGCTGGAAAGGCAGCGTGGCAGCGAGCTCGTCATGCTGCTCGCAGTGCCTAAGGCACCAGGGAAAAGGAACCCAACGGCTTCCAAAGGATGATCATGTTGGAAAGATGCTTAAAACATCTTGCAAGTGTGGATGAGACTTCCCTGTGCAGACTAGAGCACACCCAGGCCATGCACCCATCTCCCAACTCCTGCAAGGTAATTCCCCTCTCCCCAGATTTGTCATTACCGAATGAGAGAAGAAATGAGAGCCTGCTCTCTTTCAGCTTGATTTTATTCTCTGAGACAAGAGCTTTTCTCTCTGGCAGAAAGCAAACTAGGGTTTGTTTTGTTGAGAAGTGAAGAAATAGCAGGTCTTGACTCCACGTATTTCTGGCAACAGTTATGCCTTGGAAAAACAGTTGTGTTGGCAGCAAAGTGAGAGACTCCTGTCTGCTGGAGCCACCTTTGGCCTCTGTGGATGCTTCTCCCGATCCCAGGCAGACGGAGCACGTCACCTACCCTGCGGCACTCCAGCAATTTCTGCTCCAGGAGCCCTGCGCCAAGTCAGACTGGCCTTGGCAATGGGGCGAGAGTCAAAAGCACTGGTTCCCACGAGGAGGGCTGGGAACAGGAGTTTATGTGCAGGAAGCAGAGCCAAGGATGCCAAGGGGTGTCACTTCTCTTTGCAGAGGTGGAGGAACAGGAGGGCCAGGTTTCTCGGGGTGCAGCTTGGCAGCAGTGGTCCCATGCAGCAGGGGGGGTGGGTGATTTTTAAGCTGGGCTTTGAAGGGCAAGGGCTGCCTGGTGAGGTGAGGGACAACGCAGAAAGACCAGAAGTTTGCTCCAGGTGACACAGGCCAAAATGAAATTGTCCCTGGCCATGCCCAAAGCTGTAGAAGAGTCACAGGACACGAGAGACAATAAGCAGCTGTTTGCTTTCCTTGCAAGGTCTCCTCTGTGGGATCCGGTTTATCCCATACAGATCCCTCCATTGCAGTAAGGACGGGTTTAGCCTCTGGTACAGGAATGAGAAGTGTCTCACCCATGACGAGCAGGCAGCCAGGAGCTAGCAAATAGCTGAGCCGAGCATTGCAAAGCCGGGCACGAGCAGCTGCCCCGTAACAGCTTCCACGACAGCCGGAGCAGAGCCAGCACAGGCACAGCCGGCGGGATGACCCTGGCCGTAGGGCAGCAGGACGGGGCGGCTGGAGGAGCTCTGCAGCCCTGCTCCTTCCCCGGGCACCAGGGCCAGGAGACACACCAACGAACTGGGTAGGACACAGCTCCAAACCCCAGGGCTGTCCTGCCCAAAACTGGGGTGGTGTTTGGATAAAAGTTGTAGTCTTCCTTTTCACTTCTTTTTCCCTTTTTTTTCCCCACCCTTTTTCTTTTCTTCTTCTTTTTTTTTTTTTTTTTGGCATGTGGCCAAATAAAACTGCTGTCCAGCTGCCCTCAGCCCTGTGTCACCATTCCTCCCCTAATGCATCTTCTGGGACCCACAAGTCCCAAATCCTGCACAACTCTCATGCTCTCTTTCTGCCCTGCAAGATGGCCACAGCTGATTTCCACACTAAATTTCCCAGTTAGGAAACAAAACAGCACGAGGAAGGGCAGGTGATATTTCTTTCCGTTTCCCCCTTCCATGTAAAAGCAGGGCAGAGCTTGTGGAGGGACCGGAGCAGAACGGCTGCCAAACTGTGGATCTGAACATCACTCGGTACATAGTGGTGCCCCAGAAACAGAAAAGTGCTGGATAAAAATAAACTGCTGGGACCATTTCTCATCCTGATCCTCCAGAGCGAGGAAGTTCCTTCCCTGTGGTCCTTATTCCACCCCCACGCTGCTGCTGAGCCCCCCAGCCCTCCTGACAGACTTTGCCATCTCCGCATCCCAAAGTATAAAACCAGGTGGGCGGCAAGTCTGGGGACTTGTACACAGAGATGGCTTGGAGTCTGCTTTAGTGGTTTTGCACCTTTGTTCTCTGGAACATGTATTTCAAGGCCAGAAAGGGCTTTTGTGCTGGTCAAGGAAATAACCACATAAAAGGACAGAGAGAGCTGATAAGGAATAGGGTAAAAGGAGTGTGCTGCAAAGCGAAAAGGCAGCCTACCCCTATGTCTCGAAACGCCCAAGACATAAAGTGAGAACTGGCAAAGGTCAGGCTGAATTGGCTCTTGTAGATGATAGCAAGAAAAATAACAAGAGAAGTTTTAGCTGTATATATCAGAGGAAAAGAAGGAAAGAAGAAAGGGAGCTGCTGTACAGAGAGGATGAGGCATAGATTAAAGTTAGTCTGAGCATGATCCAAAATAATGCATCCTTTTTCTAACATCCTGTTAGTGTGCAAAGGGCAGGAGGACAACAGGAACAAGGAGATGGATGTGGAAGTGTCACATCCCTCCAGATCAAGAGTCAGAGGGCAGCGAGCTCACCTCCTGGGCACGGCTGGTTCCTGTCCCCCAGCGCTGAACACTGAAACCTGCCCGTCAAAACATTCCCCAAGCATAGGGGAAGGAGAACAGAAAACACTGTGCCTCAAATTAAAAGAAGGAAAAATGCCCCTCCACCAACTATAGCCCATTCAGATGTCCCATGCCGCATGCCAGGCACAGAGCAAAGTCTAAGGGAAGAGGAAGTTGGAGCTCAGAGCTATCAGCCTGTTTTCCACTCCCCCAAGGGTGCCAGACAGCCTGATACCACTTGCAGATAAGATATTGCCTCTGTAAATGGGAGGAACGGAGATCTAATCTACTCAGCTGCAACAAAATGTTTGCTGGAGCACATGCCACTAAGTCCCCAATAGCCCGGGGACAGGGACCGGGCCATGGCTGCGAGGCAGATCAGTGCCAGAGCCCCACTCCTGGGCTTGCAGGGCTATGGCAGGGGCTGGGGCAGGCTTGGGACAGGGTTTTATGTGTGATCTCAGCCCAAAACCAGGACTGGGCTCACAGCATTCACGAGCCTGATATGTCCCAAGTAAATGGAGATCCAGAAGCAAGAGTCTTCGAGCATCACTGTGGGACTATCCCAGCATCACGAGTTGGGACTGGTTTTGGCCCCAGCCAGAAGTACTGGAGGAACATCTCATTCCCTTCAGCTTCTGCCTGTGGCACACGTGTGAGTGCTAATTCTCCTTCCATACTACTGCTTATAAAACTTGCAATCAGTTATCAGTGCTAAAACAGGCAACCACTTACCACAACAAGGCTTCCCACAGAAACTTGCTGAACAAGCCCCAAAAGGAGCTGGCATGAAAGTTCTCAGGTGTTACTGTACGTGCCAGAGAGAGAAATGAAGAGATGGTTGAAGAGAGAAAGAAAAAGGAGAGAAGAGAGAGAAAAGTTTTCAGAGAGTCAGAAAGGATTTTTTCCGCACCCTTCGGATCCTGGGATGAGTCTGTCCTTGACAAGTCTGTCAGCCTGTCGGGAGTCCTCAGGTGCTGGGCACGTGCCTTCACTTTGTTTATTCACCTTTCATAGACAAAAGTTCTCAGGTCTCCACCTAACTTTCTCCAATTAGCATGGGAAACAATGGGCCTTAATTACCATAGGAAACACAGAGGAGTGTCTCCTTAATAACAGATGGAAGGGTGACATGAAACCTTTCAACCAGTGGGGTCGGTGGCGGTTCAGACCCTGAACTGGATTGATTTTGGCTGAACTTTATTTGTTGGCACCTTTGAGCTGGGGGCAACGACCTTGTTAAGCAAATGTATGTCCTTGGTTAGTGAGGGGAGTAAAGCCTGTGGTGCATTCTTTGCTTCTGATCATCAGGGTACCGGATGATTGCCTATTGCCTCTTTACAACCAAGATGTCTGAGACATCCCAAGGCCTTCCCTTCCCAGGGCCTTTGACAGGCAGTGAGTCCTGTACAGTCAGTTGTAGAGCTGGGGTGGTGCAGTTAGAGAAGGTATGAATTCTGGAGTTGGGATTTTGGCAGGGAGGTGGTTCTAGGTCAGGTTCTAGATCACATGGAGGTTCTAGATCAGGTTCTAGCTTGCTTGAAAGTTCTAGAGCGGATTCCAGGATGGCTTAGGGCACCATCGGGTTCCAAGGTGAGGTATGAATTCTGGAGTTGGGATTTTGGCAGGGAGGTGGTTCTAGGTCAGGTTCTAGATCACATGGAGGTTCTAGATCAGGTTCTAGCTTGCTTGAAAGTTCTAGAGCGGATTCCAGGATGGCTTAGGGCACCATCGGGTTCCAAGGTGGGGAAGACCTAGTTCAGGCAGCTGTTTTGGCTTCTCATGAGGATTTGGAATACCTGCTGATGATGAGAGGGTGTTTTTTTTTTCTTATTCTCTTTTGGTCTTGCATGCTTTTTTGCTTCTTTGGGGCTCTCTTGAGTTAAAGGCCTGTAGAGTTATTCCATCAACTGCAGCTTTCCCAAGTTGCTAGCACCCTGACTCGCCCTGCCTGTCTGGACCTTCTTTTCGCTGGAGGCAACACTGGAAACTGGACAAGCTCCTACTTGCCTATCTCCTTTGCAGCAGTTAGTTGCCACGCTCCTGCTCCAGGGAGCCTTGCTAGCCTGCTCAAGGGGCTTGTCGAATTGGCTTTGACACCCACTCTTGCGCCCAGAAAAAGCACTTCAGACAGGCCAGGGGTGGCCATGCACCTCGCAAAGGGCTCAACGTTTCTAGAGGACGCTCCAGCACTTGCACCCGCAGCTGCAAATGCCAGGCTAAACCCAAAGCTGAAGAAGAGGAATCACCCCGTCGAGACTCAAATCACTTGCCTGTTGATGAGACAGAAGGATGGCGCAATGACCATCGCTGCCGCTGGCAGAGCCCTTCTCCAGCCTCGCCTGCAGTCTCAGGCAGGTTTGAAAGGCAGGAAGAGGAGATTGCCCACTCTCCCATGTGAAGAGAAGGCTCCAGGGAGACCTTATAGCAGCCTTCCAGTACCTGAAGGGGGCTACAGGAGAGATGGGGAAGGACTTTTTACAAGGGCATGTAGTGACATAACGAGGGGTAATGGATTTAAACTGGAAGAGGGCAGATTTAGACTAGACATTAGGAAAAAAATCTTTACTGTGAGGGCAGTGAGGCAGCGGCCCAGGTTTCCCAGAGAAGCTGTGGATGCCCCATCCCTGGAGGGGTTCAAGGCCAGGCTGGATGAGGCTTTGAGCAACCTGGGCTAGTGGGAGGTGTCCCTGCCCATGGCAGGGGGGTTGGAACTAGATGATCTTTAAGGTCCTTTCCAACCCAAACCGTTCCATGATTCTATGATTCCCATAACTGAAGCACTTGACTTGCCATCTGATTTCTAGACATTTCTAGGAAATTCCCCAGCTCTGCCAACAGAAAGTCGAGATTGCAACATGCCTAATCAGCTATGCTAATCTAATGCTGCCACGCGGAGCCAGCGCACGCAGCCCCCATCGCTAACAGGCTCCTGCTGCATAACCCAGCAGCAGCCTCAGTTTGTTCATTTGGAGTGATTTACCTTTGAATTTCTCACCCTCCTTCCATGAAGCCAGCACCCCCAAACACAAACTCCCCATTGCACCTACCGGTGCCTCTCCAGGGGTCGGAGACAGCTGGAAAGCTGGCTGGGTCCAGGGGGCTCAGCTTGCAGAGGGCCGCAGGGGAGTACTAGAACAACCACGGCTCTAATTCAATTTCTACCCATTTTCCGTTTTGCCTTCACTTCATTATGGATTATTATTTTTTAAACTGAAGCAAACAGAGTCGATTCTGCTTCCAACTGAATTGCCCACAGGCTGGTTCCTCTCCTCCCGCCAGCTGATACCATCTTTACAGCAAGCTCCGTCTCCACAGACCCGCAGTCTTCGGGGAGCAATGCCTCATTTGGGGAGACTCCATCGTCTTTTATGGAAAGCAGGATTTAGCTTCCAGTTAGTGGCTGCTTCATGCAGCTTTTCAACTAGATAAGAAATGGCATCTATACACAGACTTAAAAGAGAGTAATTCTCAGCTTGAATTGGGACAAAAAGTTGTGATCTTAATACATTTTGCAAGTGAGGCATCCAGAGCAATGGACAGAAAGGGTCATTTCACTTCTGTTTCCAGCCTTTTCTACAGTCCAACCTACTTGTTATGCTGCAGATGAGCACAAATTTCCAAATAAGTTGTTTCAAAGCAAAAAACAACCCATTCTCCTTTGAAAAGTGTCAATGTGAGACTTCACAAAGATTTCTAAATACAGACACTTCAAAAGAAAAAGTGCAATGGGGAGACTGGTCAAAATGCATCTTTTTCCGTGCAGACTGGCAGCTTTGAAGAACCCATGTTTTCTGACGAAAAGATGCTGAACTGCTGATGTTCCCTAGGCAGGTCCCTGTATTGATGCAGCCCCAGCTCTCCAACCACGGCAGCACGGCTGCTCATCCCGGTGCAGGGGGCTGTGCTGGTCCCGTCCCGGTGCAGGGGGCTGTGGCAGTCCCGTCCTGGTGCAGGGGGCTGCGGCGGGCCCGTCCTTGCACTGGGG
>NW_010100699.1:19843-20540 GCF_000699245.1 Pterocles gutturalis | reverse complement strand
AAGGGGAGCGCAGAGGCATCAGCAGGCTGCAGGACTTGGCTCGGCTGCCTGGCCGGGACCCTTTGCAATTGCCCCGTCCCTTGTCTGATCCCTTGTACAACCTAAACTCCACAGGGCTTCCCAAAGAGCGGCAGATCACAGCTCTGATCCCATTGCCTCCCACAAAGCTGCAGAGGTTGCTTTGGGCTCCCCCAAACCCCATCCCCTGCATCCCCCTCAGATGTCCCACGCTGCACCAGTGACAGGCCACCAGGCAGGGGATCAGCCCCCCGGCAGCAACCGGGGACAGTCCTGCCTTTCCGGAGAGAGTCCAGCTGCTGAATCTCACTGAAAGATTTCTGAACATTTTTGTAATAATTTGAGTTGTTCTGAAGCACTCCCTGCAGACTCCAGCCGGGTTTTGGGGGGAACGCGCTCTTCTGAGAGAGCTGTTTCCTATTTTTGTCAGCACATTGAACATAGCCTCTAAATTAAAATCTTCTATTTCAAGTCTATTTTGATCAACTCTGCTTCCTTCAGTTTAAAAGATACAATAAGAATAGATGAGCTCTTACAAATTAAAAGCCTCTCTTGCTTAACAAATTGTCTCTCTGCAATAATTAATTGCCTGGAGAGAGATTCCAGCCCGATGTTTTTGGCCTCATGCCAGGCTAAGTAAGGGGCGGGGGGGGGGGGGGAATTTATGTTTGGGAATTTT
>NW_010100699.1:12182-19820 GCF_000699245.1 Pterocles gutturalis | reverse complement strand
TTAATATGAGCGGTGGGAAATTATATTTGGGAATTTGTTGCCCCACGAAGCCGGCTCTCGCACATCCCGTACAAGGCAGGACGGGTCTGACCAGTCCACCTGAGCCACTACGGCTGGCCGTTCCCACGCTGATGGTTCCCAGCAGCTCACGGTCTATAGGGGTTGTATATATGAAAGATGTGAAAGCAATGCACAGGTCCTGGGGCGGCTGCTGCCAGCGATGCCTCTTGCCAGGTACTCCAGCTCCATGCTGACTTTGGGACTTCGTCCAACCTAAACTTCCTGAAGAAATTCCTTCCAGTGTGTGACTAACTTTATGATGCACGAGTCTAAATTAATCTTAGTTTTTGCAGTCTCAGCCCTTGGCTGCTTCTTCTCCTCTCAGCGGTAAGGAACTCCTACTCTCCTTACCTGTGGCGAAACTGAAAATATATGCAGGCTGTGACACCTGCTCCTTCAAAATCCCGTCAGTCTTTTCTCAGAGGACACATCCTCCAGGCCTCCATCAGATTTGCTCCTCACCCTTTCATCTTTTCAGCCAGGAAAGTCTCCATGAATAGGAATGTGGGAGCTTTGCTTGCCCTGGTAGATGCTCCAGGTCCTCCCCCACACACAGGAGACAAGGGGGAGGCTGGTATCATCTGGGATCTAGCCTGGGACTGTGAGAAGCTCCACCTGCTGCAGAGGACATTGACACTGTGGGTCAGGGCAGAAAGATCCCCTACTTCTTTACTCCCTCCCACATGCAGCTGCAGTGCTGCTGCAAGCCAGGGAGCAGCATCCCACAGCCCCCAGTTTTACAAAGTCATCTGCAGTGGGACATGAGATGAGGTCACAGCAGTTTGGCACAGAGGAAGATGTCACAGCCCCTGTCCTGTCCTGGCTGAGCTTGCCCACGCTGCCACAAGGAGCCACCAGCGAAGCAATGCTGCTCCATCCCTCACTGTCAGGGTCTGCTTGCAGAGACCTGCTGGTGCCGTGCATCCGCACCAGTGCCCAGCTCCTCATCTCCTGCTGGGAGCAGCTCCGGACAGCCTCGCCTTCACGGTCCCTCTGCAGCCCTCAGTCCTTACATGGCCCCCCCGTGCCGTGTCTGCCCGTGCTGGCAGCCAGGCAGGGGCACAGCAGGGTCCCAGCATGGGGCCGAGAAGGGTGGGAGCTGGCAGCAGCAGCCGGCAGCCTGCCTGGGCAGAGCCACCGGCAGCCTGCCTGGGCAATGCCTGCGTCCAGGTCTGTGCACCAAGCTCTGTGCTCCCTGCCAGCCCCATGGCACTCCCGCTGCAGGGGAGCGTTTTGCTAATCCTTTCATTCCTTCCCTGTGCCCAGCAGCAAAACCTCCTGCCAGCTTTGCAGGAAAATGCTTCTGAACACCTGGGACTCAAGCAGGCAATCCTTCCTTACAAAGTGATGGGGCAGGAGCCGGCTTCCAGCCCTGAGAGGTCCTAATCCACACCAACAGCCTCAGAGCAGGCACTTATATACACAGACCACACTTCACTGGCCCCAAGCTGAAACCAGACAGCTCATTCCCACAGAAATTGGCTGACCTTCCTGACAGATGGCCCCAAAATGCTGGGAGGGGTCTGAGCAGGGCTGCAGCCCAGAGCATCCCATCCTCCCGCCCTCCTCCCAGATTCAGAGCAGCCCACAGCTCAGCCTCCTCCCCACTCAGAGAGGGCAACAGCTTTGCACAGCCCCAACTTGACCTGCTGCCACAAGATACCACCCAGGCCATGATCTCAGCAGTGTTTGGAGCAGGATTAAATATTTATCTGGAGAACAGGGACAGACACAATTGCATTTGGCAGGATTAGTGCTAAAGCCCCTAAAAGATCCACTCATCGCAGCCGTAGCCGGTTGGTCCCTTCCCGGGGATGCCTCGGGCACTTTGGCGGGGGGGTGCACGCTGTGCCAAGGCTCCCACTCCCCTCCCAGCCTTGTGGTCTGTCACTGCCTCCCACGGACCTCAGCCTTTCCTTTGTCTCTTTACCGTGCATCAGAGAGATGAAAAACCCTGCGCTAGAGTCATACTAACTGCTCCCTCCTTAGCGTTTATGATCAGCTGTGTTCAGGTGAATTGAAGACCCTCCTTGGCCTTTGGCCACACTGGAAATATCTGTGAGCCTTCAACTGCCTGAAGGATGCTTCATACTAGTGAATACTGGTGCTGTACTGGTGCCAGCCAGCACTCTCCAGTCCTCGTTAGAGCTTTGAGAGCTTTGTATAACGCAAATAGACCAGCAACCTGGAAATAAACCTCTAACATTCTCTCTCTTCACTAAGAGAAGCTTAAGAAATACATTACAGACTGTGCCTATAGTCTGACACTATATCACAGCAGATGGGATCCTGCTAAGCCTCCTTGGGATCGGCACTGCAGCAACCAAGGGGGTGGGAAAGGACCAGCCACCCTTTCCTTCTCCAGTACGTGTGTCCCAGTACAGGAAAGCTGCTTTTGGACAGAGATATTCCTGGAATAGCCAAGATTTATGGCATGCCAAAAATATATACGCAAGCAGGAAGCTGCTCTGGAGCTCAGCCACAGCCTGGCAGGGGTGTCCCACAAGGGTGTCCCACGAGGGTGTCCCACCACTGTGGGGACCTGCCTGGCCTGCAGGCAGGAGCAGCTCCTCGTGCACCTGCCGGGCCCCGGTGTCAGAGTCACTGTGGCTGCTTTACATGTCCTTTCCTTGTGATATTTATTTCCCACAAGTATGCTCTGGCTTACACAGCCCCTGGCAGGGAATATCAGAGATTTCTGTCACAATTTACCATTTTATCCAGGACATGTTTTCACTGGAAAGTTTAAGAAAATAAAAAAAGCACATTAACATATCAGGGAGGTTTCTGTTTTCTCTTTTCACCCTGTATATAATCCACTGGTAAGCAAAGCGTTCTGATGATCCGAGTAAGCTACTGGCCTCTCCCATCTAGCCAGGATGAGCAGCAGCCTGTGACAGGGTCAGGACCTTTCCATGGCTTTTTACTTTTGATTTTTCCAGAGGACACAACTCAGCACAAGTCCCATTTCCCTAATCCAGGATCTTCTGACAGAATTCCTATAAACATCTCTGAAACCCAACAGGACACCCCGACAGCTCCTCCCAGCCTGCACTGCCCCAGGAGCTGCCCTGCAACCAGATGCTTTGTTTTCTAGATATTTTCTACTCCTCTTCCCTCTCCTCCTTTGGCTTTTCCAAACCCAGCCCAGGCAGCACAGCATCTCCAAGCCCTTCTCGGAGCTCAGCTGCCGTATGTGATTTCCAAGCTGGCTGTCGCCTTCAGCATAACTTCACCATCTGAGGCTTTTCAGGAGCTCTTGTGTTTGCCAAAGCTCACATCCCTATTCCTGGAGTACCAGACTTTCCCTGGCTCCTCTTGCACTTTCCCAGCTCCCAGCATCGCTGTAGCCTTTAATAACTGCTGCTGCACACACACACAGAGGTCGTCAGAAGACCTCTCTTTGCCATTTCCTGACTCATTGCTCACTCCAGGGCTCAGCACTGCCCACTTGGGGAACGTCCCAGTTTATGACTGTCTCTGGTTGCTGCCTGCTGCATGCAGCCTGGCCAAGGTGGCCACGCTGACTGGGCACACATCATGGGTTGGCCATTGGGTCCCAAATGCCTCCTGCCTTTTCAGAGCTTTCCACCACTCATGTTTCCCAGCCACAGCCTCTGCAAGATAAGACACCTGCAAGATATGCCCCCTGCCACTTCCCAGGCTGCTTCTGCAGATGCACAGTGCAGAGCTGGTGGGAATGCCCCTGCACGGCCCCTTTGGCCTGCAGGGCTGGCTGCTTCCCTGCACCTTCCTGCATGGTCCGTGAAGGCTGTACTCGCATCTCCAATGCTGCATTCTCCAGTTAACTCAGACCTGGCATACCAACCCATACAGCCCCTCAGCAGATCCACAGTCACCCAGCCATCACACGAGGTTGGATTTCGAGGATCTCCTGTGCTCAGGGGTTTGGAGAAGCAGCAGGTTACCCCACAACCCAGACAGCCCTGCAAGCCCAGGGCCACACCACCAGCATCCTGCACACAGCATCCTTCTGCAGAGCTGGGACTGGGGCACCCAGCCCGGGGACAGGCACGGCAGCCTGGGGTGGGTCGGGGTGCTGGTCCTGGAGGCTGGGGGTGGCAGCACAGGGGGCACGGTGCCACCATTCCTCTCTGCTGGTTTCCTGCAGGGGCTTGTGAAGCCGGGTGAGAGTTTGAACCCTCAAACCTCCCCAGAAGCGTTGGGAAGATGGAACACAGAGCTCAGAGCCTGCCCCATGGGACTCTTCTGGCCCCAGGCAGCAGGGTCATTTTATTGGGAGGGATTAGGGCAAGGGGGCTGGAGAGGGGACCCTGCCCTGATAACCACAGCCCTTTATCCCTACATGGCACTTCCCGTCCCGAGACTTCCAGACAAAAACTCCCTCCTAGAGCAGAGCCAAGCGAGGGGCCCTGGAATACATCAACACCCCAGTGGCTTTAGCTGACGCAGACATTCCCAAGCAGATTTGAATCTTGCTTTGCAGGAGGGATCCCTCCGCGGCCGCACGCTGCACACGCCAGCCGATTGAGAAGCTCCCAGCAGCCCGACCATGGCTCTGCTACCCAGACACATCACAGGGCTGCTCATCAGCGGGAAAACTCTCTGGCTCCAGCAGATCATAAGCTTATTAAAGATAGATCTGTGCTTTGGTCTGCAGAGAAAACACATCAAAGCCATTTCGGTCTGTGTGCCAGTATCCCCGTTTGGTGGAGATGGAGGCTGGGATGTACTCTCCATTCCCAGCACAGGGCATTGGGGGAGCTCAGCACGGCAGAGGGAGCAGCAGGATCTGCCTCCTTCCAGCTCGGGGAGCCCGGGGCCACATCCTGACTTACTAGCCAGTCCCTGGCTATTTGTTCAGGGGGCTCAGAAGTGGCTGGCGGGGACTGAAGCACCTCACTCACAGCATATTGCTGCCAGCGCTGCTCCCCCTGGGCTGTGCGGAGCCACAGGGGTGGTCAAGGTTCGCTGGAGTTCTACCAACAGCCTGGGACCCACTCAGCTCAAGAGGGAGAGCTAAAAGAGGAAACGGGTCCTCGCACAGCTGGCCTGGCAGTTGATATTTGCACAGTGCTTTGAAACCCACAGATGAAAGATTTGAGAGACACGAAAGGCTGTCACTACCTGTTTGTCATTCGGTGTGGTTCATCCCCCCTGTTGCATGTGCAGGGCGCAATTTTTGGCAGAGGCGACTGCAGCCTTGTGGGAAAGATGCCCAGCCCAGAGCATCCCTGCCACCGACCTGGACCACACGGAGCATCTCCCCACCATGGCACACCTTGAACCCCCAGCACGTCAGCATGGGCTCCTGCTGCCCTGAGTTGTACAAGGAGCAAATTTGCACCCCAGCATTGGCTAGGCTCCAGTTTACTCCTCCTGCTTTGCAGCTGCTCCCCCTTTTTCCTTACCTCTCCCCAGTGCAACCCGAAAGCCTCCATCCCCCCTGCAGCCCCTGAGCCATCTCGGACAGTCCAGCTCCAGGCTCAGCTGTGCTGGCTCCGGGGGGCTCACACCCATGGCAAAGCCAGGTTTGTGCTGTGCAAGTGACAGTGTCAGACCCCCCGGCAGCAGGCAAATGCATACCCGCAGCAGAGAGCCACTCAGGAGGGAGAGTTTGCACATGGCAAGCAAGCAGCAAGGACCCTGAAAGCTTAATGTTAGTGAGGACAGTGACGGGAGCACACAAGGAAGCAGCAGCAGGAGGTAGCGGGCACCCCACACCCCTCTCTGTGCCTGGCACAGCCCAGCAGAGCCCAACACGCCGCATGCCCGGAGTACTGCTCCCCTTCAGCATTTCAAATTTGCCGGATGATAACCCCGGTGTGAGTTCACAGCTCTGATCCCACCCACTTGTGATCTGACTCATGTTGTAGTCACCGCGCTGCCTGGATATTGGTACGTGAGGAGGGAGGGAGGCAGGGAGGGAGGAGAGGAGGCAGCCACTGCTCACAGCACACGCGTCTGCCTTCACACACCGAGCCACGCACGCCAGGGAAAGTTGGAGCAGCGCAGCCACCAACGGCTCCCACCTGCTCCAGGGCTGTGGGAAAGCAGCACCTTTCCCAGGTAAAGCTTTTGCCTTACTTTTCTCTTGGTTGATATGCTGGTAAATTACTTTCTAGGTGAGATCTTAGAGGGGTTAGTGGGTCCTCACTGAGGGTGGGGTGTGCTAAGCACCCGGGTCAGAGCAAGAGGGTGCTGCTCATCAGACCCTTCACACCATCTCTGTCCTGCCACGCCTGGAGCAAAGGGCAGTTTGGGGACTTTTGCTGGTGAGAACCACTGGAGCCAAGAACATCAGGGACAGAGGGAGGACATGGGTGGAGTGTAGCCAGGGCACAGAGGCAGAGCCCTGCCCTACCTAAGCATCTGCAGAAGTGCAGCATCTCTGCCCAAGCAGTCTCCCCAGAGGGTTTGCTCCTAAGCCAACTTCTAGTACCAAGCTTCCCAAACCCTTTCTCCAAGCACCCCAGCCCCTCCATCCAGCCCTCCACGCCGTGGCACTTGGCAGGCACCTGCTGGAGCAGGGGTTGCCCACTTCTGGGCACATGGCTGGCCATGGGGCTGGGAACCCCCAAGCTGGGCTGTAGCCCTGGCACAAATGGGTGGGTGGGCTGTCCCCAGGGGGATGCAATGCTTGCTGTGCCCCAGCTGGAACAGGCTTTGGCAGGGGGCTGGGACTGTGCTGCTGGGACCCATGCAGCCCCAAGCGCACCCACGAGCTCAGCGCCCGTTTTCAGTTTCACCTTTCCTAGGCACCCTCCGCCAAACAAACTTCCAAAATGCTGACTGCTCTGCTGGTTTCCGCATACCTCTCTGGGTTTTCTGCTTTCAGGGGTCCCAAACTCTCTTACCCGCAAGCCCTTTTCCTCCCAGGGGGCACAATGGAGGGCTGGGGGCTGTGATAGGGAGGGGGATTGCATCCCCCAGCCCCTCTGCTCACACTGGAGGAAGTAATTGCTGCCGTGTATCAGGGTTCAGGGTGGGATGGGGCAGAGAGAACACCAGGCTGCAGAGCAGACCAAGGAGCTGGGACTAAAGCATCAGGTGATGCAGCCAGACAGGACCCCAGTATCCCCCCCCCAGTCCCAGGGGCACAGAAAGGTTGCAGAGGGGCTCAGCAAACATTGAGACTTGAACTGTCTGTGTGCACCTGTAAGACTGCGGGGTGAGCTTTGTCTACCCACCCGGAAGAGGGCATGGTGCACCTCCGATGGGTGAGCACCCACGTGTAGCACACCCAGCAGCTCTGCCCCAGGGAGCGAGGGGTCCAGGGATTGTAAGAAAGAGATGGAGAGAAGGGAGCAATATCTCCAGTGACAGGTTCACCAACTGCAGGGGCAGAGGCGCGCTGGGGGATGCCATGGGATGTGGTGCCTCATGGGAGGCGGGGGGAGGAGCACAGCCCTTCCAGAAAGGTTGCTCATAAACCAGAAACAACCCTACAACAGCACCAAAGCCCTCCATAGACAGTGGGGCAGGCTAGTTTCTGCACCGCTCTCACATTTGTCCCCTCTCACGTTGACTTCAAGCCCCAACTCAGGCAAATTTGGTCTTGTCCTCTTGTGGGGCAGGCTCATGGCTCCGGCAGAG
>NW_010100699.1:392-12168 GCF_000699245.1 Pterocles gutturalis | reverse complement strand
GCCAGGGACCCTGCAGCCCCAGCCCTGCCCACTCCCCACCATCAAACCTCAAACATCCTCTTTCAGACCAGAAGAAACTCCCACCCTCCTGTTCATCTCACAGCCTCGATTGAAGTACCTCTCAGTGTGACCAGATGTTTAATCTCTGGAAGCACTTGAGCATAATTTTAGAAAAAGTTTTTTTTACGCTCTTCTGCAAGCTCTGCAGAACCAGGAAATTTGCTTTGCTCCTAAGTGACTTCTGCCCGCACTTTGCTCAGAAAGATGCTAACACAGGAGGCACAGTGACATTTCAGGTTTGCCTGAGAGCAGAACCATCCTGTCCCCAGGTTAGAGCTAAAATGCTTCCTGCAGAGCTTCTCCCACGCCCCCAACCATGGCTGTTGGTGCCCTTTCAGGTAGCGGGAAATGCTTCCCAAAGACGCTGCCACACTTGGGCGCTTGCTGAGTGCTCCTTTCTGCCCATGTATCTGCTTGTGGTGCCGAGGTACTGAGGCTTTTTACAGATTTTAAATAAACCTATTATGCCAGAAGTAGAAGCGCATGAACGGAGAGCAGCAAGTGTATTACCTACACCGCCGGAGCGGGCGCTGAATCCCATTAGTCTTGCTGCAAAAGTGCACAAAGTGCTGGATGGAATAAACGATGCTGAAGGAAAGGATGCTGAAAGATGGGGAGGAGGAACAAAAGGCTAAAATGCAACAGAAATTTCCCGTGGATAAATCACAGTCCCCTCTCCTCAGAGGAGATAATTGCCATTTTAAATGGAAACACGGTGGATCAAATGTAACATGGGCTGCAACAGAGCAGAAAATATCTATTCAGTCAGGAGAAGGCAGGAATTACTATCAGAATTGTAGATTGAGGTGATAGTACATTACAATGGAAGGATCATTAACATTCCAGAGAAGGCTATTAATAGAGTTTATCAAAGATCAGCCTAGAGATAAATTTTATTTAGTGGTTTCATTAGTGATTTTGGCTCAGAAAATATGAGTTTATCTAAGAAAATGTACTGTTGAGAAACTTGGGAGAAGTTTTGAACCGGACAAGGGACTAAGTGCTACCGGAGATGAACCAGAGGATCTGAAAATCAACAGGCTGGCACAAGCTCATATGCTGAGGGACTAACAGCAAAAATTGCTACTCTAAGCAGCTAAAAACACCACAGGAGAAATAGCTGGCTTTTAGGGAACCCCAGGATGACTGCAACAAAACAAATGCAACCTGACAAGTCTCCACAGCAGAGGCAGTGTCCATCAGAGCACCAGAACCGCAGGACAAAGCACCAGAAGGGTGACCCAGAAGCGATGCCCTACTCTGGTCCCTCACTGTTGGGAGAGTGGTTTTGTACCAGGAATAAGTCCAGGCTGTGATAATGAGGATAATCAGGTAAACATAAAAGCTTTGTGGTGAGACAGGTCTGGAAGGGTATCATTTATTCAGACTACTGCTAGAAAGGCTGCCATGGGAAACAGCTGCTCCGCTCATAGGAGCAAGGAAATGAACTCACTCTGCCAAAACACAATGGGAGCAGAGGGGACAGGACCTGGTGTGGCTGCGAGTGACCTTGGCAGAAAACCAGAGGCCCATGTGGAGTCCCAGAGGGTCAGTGCTCCAGGAGATATCCCCAGGAGGAATGCACTGCCCTGGGGGACTGCACTCAGACCCCACAGCCCCCCATGCACATCAGCCCTCCAGCCTGCTTTTCCTGCAAAGCGGTGTTCAGAAGCTGTGGTCACTCCAGGGAATGTTTCCATGTGCTAATTTGTCCCTGAAATACGGAAAAGTCTTTTACACCCCCTCCACAACATCCCGCATCCAAGCTGGCAGGCGGGGGTCCTGCCCCATCCCATGGAGGAGCAAAGTCCCAGGGGTTTGCAGGCAGCTGAGCCCTGCAGCCCACTGGTGCAGGCGGGGTGCCCCTGCCCAGGATTTGAGAGCTGCTGAGAGCCCACAGGGATGGGGACACCTCTGTCCCCTTCATTTGGGGACCCCTGCTCATTCCTTCCACAGCTCAGCCCAGTGGCTCCATATCTCACCTGGAAATACCATCTACTCTCTGCCCAACAGGAAAAAAGTGCCCATTTCTTGCCCTGAGCTAATTAGAAAAAACAATAAGAAAAAACTACCTCTGGCCAGGTCTGCAGCACAGGGCTGGGCCAGGGGCTGTCCCGTGGCTCTGCCTGCACCACAGCAGGTGCTGAGTGTGCTGATGTGCCCAGAGCTGGGACCCCCCAGCAGAGCGCGAGCTGAGCCCCAGCAGCACCCACGTGAGCTGCAAGAGCTGGTGGCAGGAGCGCGTTGTTGATGTGTGGTGAAGCAGCCACGTAGGAGGCTGCAATCCACCCACGGCGTTTTCTGAGTGTACTACTCCCCCTATAATTTATCCTGCCATTTCCACATGTTGGGAGCAATGAAAAAACATCCCTTTCACTTGGAAATACCCTTCTCCGAGAACAACCTGTTCTCGTCATTGCTGTCAGCGGGCAGGCAGCACTCAGCTTGTTCCTCACTCCTTTTGTGTGCGAACAAAGAGCTTTCCATGGCAAGAGCCTGCGCTGCAGCTGGAAGTGAGGAGCCGCTCTGCACGCTGCCGCAGCGGCTAAAAGCATTGCATCCCTGTACTGACAGCCTTAATCCCAGCACCCAAATTTAGAGAACCTCCTGTCTGGCCATGAGTTTGCTCTGCTCAGCAGAAGGGCTCCCACAGGCTGGTTCATCACCTGTCATTCACTTTCAATTCCTTTAGAAGCAGCAGGGCTGCAGGTATCATCTCTAATCTCACCAGTCCAGCCCACATCTCTCCACCATACAGCTCTCAGCAGCCAGTGGTTATTTACTCATGGTCTCCCCAGTATACTCCCTCCCTAGGCCCCCCTGCCTTTAACCTTGAATGAAAGACATAAATCACCTGAAGAGTATTTCAGCCTGCTCCACATTGTTATCTTGTTCTTGCAGGGCGAGTTTAACTTTAAAATCTTCACCTCTGTCCTCTGCCAAGGCCGGACCTTTTCCTTTCCTGGAGTTTCCTCTTTGCTCCGTCTCTGCAGCCTGTTACACCCTGTGGAGAACCAGCTCTACCTTCCTGCACAAGCCTGTGCACCACCTGGGAGGGCTGCACTGCTGTCCCACAGGCTGCAGAGAGCCGGGTGACCTGAGTCCTGCACCACCTGTGGGCACCAGCACAGCTCTCCCCCACCAGCACTCTGGGGAGGATGGGGAGACCCATCACCTCACCTGGGGAGCAGAAGGGGGGAGACCACAGCTGCGGCACGGGCAGCTCCTCAGGGGTCCCAGCACAGGCGTGGAGCTCCTCAGCCTGCTCCCAGCCCCCTCTCTCTCTCCTGTCCCTGCAGTGCCTCAGTTTCCCTTTAGGCACCTTCCTAACATGGGCATTGCTGCGATCATGCAGGAACAGAGGCCCTTTGAATCTGGTAGCAGCGTGGTCCTGAAGATGACCATAATCAGCAGCTGAACGCTCTTTTTGGAGGTTAGAGGGGTTTGCTGTGCTGCTTCTGCCCTTGCAAAGTACAGTTTTTTGTTATTTACATCCAGACACAATACAGTCATAAGAAGTAAGCCTACAAGGGATGTTCCCTGCTCTGTGTCCTGTCCCACAGCAGGGGCAGGTCCATCCAAATTTTCCCTGAAAAACAAACCTCTGTGCTGCCCTTCACCTGCTGGGAACAGGACTGATGAAGCTGTCAGAGCCCTTTCCAGCCACCTCCTCCCCAGGACATTGCACCACTGACAGATGGGGTCCTCTTTCCTCCCAGGGCCCTGGGCAGAGCGAGGATTTCCTCTCTGGGCTGCAGAAGCCAGCATGGTCACTGACAGCAGGGACCAACACAAGGCATGGGCTAGTGCAACACGCAGATACAAAGGCAGAGTTTAAAGACACAACTACAGCTGAGCTTCAAAAATTATGTAGTGGTGATTAATCTTGCTAGACTGCGTAAGAAAAGCGCATTGCTTTCTCAGGAAAACTCTTTGCACATATCCTCCCAGTCCTTGTTTTTATCATAAGCCTGTAGGAACTCTGTCTCTAAAATCCCTGCCCTTCTCTCAGCATCCCTGCATTACATGGGCACCCAGGGCTGGGGGAGGCCAACTGGTAGGGACATGTGTGCCTGGCTGCCAAGGGACTTTCCAATTCAGGTTGAAGTGGGATGGAGCATCTGGGGAGGTGTAGACACCCTGTTTCTGGACGGGTTTGAGGGGCAGCTCAAAGGACCTTTGTCCACTGCAGCTCTGAGTTGATGCTTTCATTGCAGGTTGTCCTCAGGAAGTAGCAAAGCTCTGTCTCTGCTGGAGCACTGCTGACCACTGTAACCAGACAAACACGCAGAGCACGTGAGATCCCACGGGACCTGACCCCATGGTTGCTCAGAGGAAAGGAGAAGGCAGGCAAGGAAAAGGAAGCGGTTAAAACTGACCAGCCATCACAGGAGATTGACCCCAGCACTGAGCTCTCAGACAGGACCAATGTGTAAAAGTGTTTCCTAGACCATGTCATCTAGCATGCAAGGCTGAGCACATGAAGTGACGGTGCAGTGTTCTCCAAGGTCACTGAAGGCCCAAGGTCGCTTTGGAAAGGGCTCTTGGGCTGCCTGGTAGAGGCTTACTCCAAGTAGCTTTGTAGTGGTCAGAGCAGGACAGCTCCATCCATGCAACTGCACTATGGATCCATGTTACAACCATACAAGCTCTCAAAAAAGCATGGAGTTCCCCCTGCAGCTGCTGGTTGGGTCCTGCCTCACCATCCTCATCGTGATCACTCTCTGCGGTAACATCATTGTCTGCCTGGCCGTCATCTTTGACCGCCGGCTCCGCAGCTTGACAAACTGCATCATCGTCTCCTTGGCCATCACCGACCTGCTGCTGGGCCTCCTGGTGCTGCCGTTCTCTGCTTTCTATGAACTTGCCAAAGAGTGGCCCTTTGGCAGCACTTTGTGTAACATCTACACCAGCCTGGATGTCATGCTGTGCACGGCTTCCATCCTCAACCTCTTCATGATCAGCCTGGACCGCTACTTCGCCGTCACCACCCCGCTCCGCTACAGCCAGCTGGTCACTCCCTCCCGCGTGGCTGTGGGTTTGGTTGTTATTTGGACCGTTTCACTGATGGTCTCCTTCCTACCCATCCACCTGGGCTGGAACACCAATGGGACAGCGGTCCAAAACACAGTCCCCAACTGCAACAAGGAGTGCACGCTGGAGGTGAACCCTGTGTACGGGCTAGTGGACGCCTTGCTCACCTTCTACTTTCCGTTGGCCATCATGTGCATCACCTACTACCGGATACTAAAGATAGCAAGGGAGCAAGCCAAGAGGATAAACCACACGTGGTGCTGCAGCAGCAGCACCCCCATGCCCCCCATGGTGAAAGAGCACAAAGCCACCGTGACACTGGCAGTGGTGCTGGGAGCGTTCATTGTGTGCTGGTTCCCCTATTTCACAGTGTTCACGTACCGGGGGATGTGGGGGGACAGCAGGGTGAAAGGCACACCCATGTCCATTGTCCTCTGGCTGGGCTACGCCAACTCAGCCCTGAACCCCATCCTCTACGGGACACTGAACAGGGATTTCCGGCTGGCGTACCAGCACTTGCTGCGCTGCTGGAGGACTGGGGGCCCTGGGAGCTCCTGCCTGCCTACCTCCCAGAAGGCCCCGGCCAGGGGAAGGATCTGCAGGCAGGACCAGGGCAGGCAGGAGGGTAAACCCCTGAAACTGGAGACAAGGAACGGGAAGGGGATCTTGCTGACCAATGGAGCCCTCAAGAGGTAAGAGCCTTCCTACATGCAGGGCTTTGACGGTAGGTCCTGATGGTAGGTCCGTCCCCAGAGAGGAAGGCAGAGGTGGGACCCCACATTGTCCACGGACTTTTAAGCAACAATTCAGATGCCCCAGCAGGAGATCCTTGCCCAGGCAACTCTTGGTCTTCGCAGCCACCCAGAAATTCATCACCACCAGCAAGGACCCAGCTTGCCTCCCTTCGTGCTGGCAGCACTTCACATGCAGCTGGCCACCCCTGCAATTGCCACCCGTTCACAGGGAGCACAACACGTCCCTGGCTTTGCTGGGTAATGGGTTTTGCCATCAGAATCTGTACAGAACAGGGTGCAACCATTAGCCCAAAAGCCAGCCGTGCCCCACTTTCTGGTGGCAGGTGGCCAGCAAAGCCTGGGCACAGAGCAGAGCTGCAGGGGGCTTGGGAAAGGTGACCACCCATCACGGGGGGGTCAACAGGGTGTTAACCCTGAGGGACAGAGTTGGGGCACCCATGGTCATGCTGCAAGTCCCCACAGGAGCCAAGACCTGTGTCCCCACCTCCCTGCAGAGCAGCTCAGCAGCTTCCCTTCCCAGCCAAGCCCCACACCTGCCACATTTCGCCTATCGGTTTCCATCAGCAGCAAATTCAGACAAAAGCAAGTTCCATTCCCCTCTCTGGAAAGGAGCAAGAATAGCCAAAGTTAGGTCAGCAAATGTTTTTAGAAATACAAACACCCATGTAAAGTTAGAGCCAAAGATTCCCTCGGCATTACCCCAAACATGCCAGGCCCCTCAGAGGGGTGCGGGTGCAGCGAGGGAGCAGGATGGGGGCAAGGCGGGCAAACTGTGCAGGACTGTGGCACCAGTCCACTCCCTGGGTACCTGTGTCCCCATGGGGCTGGGCCACCCGCACGCTGCCTTGCCCAAAGGCATTCACCCTCCTGAGCATAAGGAGAAGTGTGCTGTCTGCCGCCGTGCAAACTGCTGCTCCCGAGATAATCTAACTTCTAGGCAGTGCCTGATAAGCAGCCCAGAAACTTTCCATCTCGTAGATAAGGAGTCCTTTGACTCCCCGTTCCCAGCCTGCCAGCAAAGCCACAGCGCTCATGCTCTCCTGCGGCACGTGCCCTTGATCCTGTCCCAGAAACACGGTCTCAAGCCACTGAAAGGAGAACATAGGGAGGTGAACCAAAGGGCAGAGCCAGCCAAAAAGCTCAGCCACCATCATACCTTTACCCAAGGCAGAGGGGCAGCTTGGGGCAGGGGACTCTGCCCCAGAAGACCCAGAGGGATGGGTGAGTGCAAATACAAGACGGCAGCTCGTGGGGCTGCCTTTTCAGCTTCCAAAGAACTAATAAATAGTGCAAAGGTATTACAGCATTTGGTAAACGTAGTTGCAGGTGTATCTAAAAACATATGGAGAACGTGTGCCTGGCATGGTAGACATGCTTCTGCAAACACAGAGACAAGGAAAGAGCTGTACTGTTTATTCACACAGAAGTGCAGCTCCTGGGCAAACTGGGAGCTCATGCACCGGGGCTTTGCAGCTGGCCAAGGGGAACAGGCTGACAGGACTTCCCTATGCAGCTGAGAGGGAGAAGAAAAATGTCAATGACGTCTCAAAGTGCTGCCTTACCACAAAGGGAGAACAGTGAGGTGGAAGGAAAGAAAAGGGGAAGAAAAATGGGGTTTTCCCCAGGAAGAGGTCAGGGTCACTGGAGCCTGACTCCTCCTGGCTTTCCTCCTCCCAGCTTTCCCAGTTAGACAAGGTCCTTTCCCTGGTTCCCCAGAGGCCCTGATCCTGCTACCGCAGTTGCATCCAAAGCCCACGCTGGGGTCAGTGGCAGCCAGGGGACCTCCATCCTCAAACTCTCAGCGTGCAGGTGCCCAGTGCCAACAGGGCTTGGCAAAAGCCCCAGCACAGGGACCCAGCACATGGTTCCAGACTGTCCTCACCTTTGCAGTTGAAGTTGCCCAACCACTAAAACCAGCCCCAATGAGTTTCCCAGCTGGATTTGCTCCCAGGGGTACAGGAGGTTGGAGGGAAGAGGGCAAGCGGCAGCTGGTGCCATAACAGTGCAGAGACACAAGACACAGCAACTGTGGGGAGGCGAGAGAGCACGACCCAAGCACGGGGATGTTTCTTGATCTTTCCGTCCTACTCAGCATCACTGCTGTGGTTTCTGCTCGCAATCAGATAAGCATTACTTGAGCACCAAATGATCAGTTTTGGCTTTTACTTTCTCTACTTCTCCCTTAGCCTGCTCATTTGCACAGAAATGACGCACCAAGGACCACGTGGGGGCCCTTCCAACCCTTTTGTTCCATAGTCAGGTATATAAACATCTGCTGGTGGCAGATGATCTGGTTCAACTAGCACCACACGAGACAGGTGGGCACAGGATATACCTGTACACCAAAAGCCTGTCAGCCAATTTCACCCCCAAGTACAAACTGAGCTGGTTCCTCTCCCCCCTTCCTTTTGGCATAGTTTTCCAAGTCATCTGCCCCAGCCACATTAACAGAAAAAGACCAACATGAATCACTCCACAAACTCATAACCCCCCAAATAAAAAGGACTAGAGCTCAGAACAGCTCGGCTCAGAGCAGTTCCCTGGGGTCATTCAGGGAAAAGCACAACTGGCAGCATTTTGAACCGTTGCCCTTAATAACAATGTTCTTTCCTATTATGGAGCGTAGAAAGAAGACCAGCAAGCAATAGTCGGAATTCTGGAGAACTACACCTGGTCTCAGGGGTGTCAGGAACAGGGACAGGGAGTCAGAGTCATCACTGCTTTGGAAATCCAAAGGTCACGGGAGCACGGCAGCCGTTAAAGGGCTGGAGGCATTTCCACGGGTGAGGACCAGGTAAGGTGGAGAGTGCAGGACCAAGCAGAGGCGCAAGGGCAGACAGCTGCTTCTGCCTCCCCACCAGGCACCAGAGAGACAAGGCAATTCACTTCACACCAAACCAGCACAGGAAAGCACTACTCGTACACACAACACCCGATGGACCTCGGGAACCTGCTTCATCGCAGTGGGACAGGGCTCTGGATGGGACCATACCCAGCACCAGGCACAGCTGCAGGTTGTGAGACCAGCCCCTGAGGTCCAGAAAGCCCGCAAGGAGCATTCGGCACTAACAGGAAGGTGTCAGGCAGAAAATGCCAGAGCTGAGGGAGTAGCTCTGGGACACCCTCTTGCACACATCAGCTGTGCTCAGGGCAGCTTAGGGCAGGACCGTGGTCCCAGTATGGGCAGAGAGAAGCCAGTTCCCACAGGAAAGGACGGCTGTCACTGTCACCACATGCCTGCCCCAGGGGACAGACACCAGGCACAAAGTACCTGGTGCTCCACAGAGCAAAGCCAGGCTTGACCAACTGATCTCTTCTTTTTCTCTTTCTTTTCTATCTTCATGTGCAATTTAACCCTTTCCAGCACTTGAACTTTCCCCGTGAGTCTCAGCCAGCCCGCTGCCCTAGGACCCACGGCTCCCAGCCTTCAACTCCTGGCTGCCCCTTCCAAGACCCTGTGAGGCTGAAAGGACAACACTCGATTTTCCTCAGGGAGAAACTCAACAGCAGAGGCAAGGGTTGTAGGGTGAGTATGGGGCCAGGATTACTGGGTGCCACCAAGGGGAAGGCAGGCAGCTCTCCCTGCTGTGGCACCCACTGCGTTTTCCCTGGTCCAGCCACCCCATCCCGATGGCTCTTGGTGCAGAGGGTGACACCATCAGAGCACCATTTGTTCTCCAAACCCAGCCCCAATCCAAGGGGAGGTGCATGGAGCTGTGCACCCCCCAGCTGCCCCAGAGCTGTGGGCTTACACAACCGCCCCATGACACCCTGGAGGATGCCTGCACCCTGCCTGTCCCTCCACACACTGCAGAGGGAGCTGCATTCAGAGCATGGATTTCCAGCACGCTTCATTTTCATGCAGTCCTATGTCAGCTCCACATAAATTGCTGGCAGCGTTCACAGGGATGCCGGCAGGGCTCCCAGGGTGAGGGGCTGATGCTGCACCAGGCATTGTTGCTCTCTCCTTGTGGTGCTGGGCTGGAGGACACGGCTGCCACACATGGGGATGCCTCTCAGCTCCAGAGAGCCATTCTGTGCAGCCCTTCTTGGGAAGAGCCAGGCAAGGTCACCCTGACCTCCAAACGTTCTCCCTCCAGTGCTGCATGCTGATAACCTGGGCTCTCCTGTATTGACTGTGCCCTGGGGGGAAAAACACAGCCACCCACGTGCTGGAAGCTAGCTAGGTACACTTGTCCCTGCTGTGCACTGAGCACTGCTAACCTTGGCCAAGGTCACAGCGATGGCAAGAGCTGGTGCTGCCTGCCCACATGTGCAGGAGGGAGCTGGGGCTGCTACAGGGCCCCCGCCACAGGGCACAGCATCAGCCTGCACCCCTCAGAGGGACCCCCTGTGAATCACCCTGGAAATGCCATTGACCATTGGCAGAACAAGCAGAGGCTTGGAGAGCAAGGTGGTGGGAGCAGGGCAGCCAGGTCCCTATGACCCTGGCAGGCTCTGCTGGGCTGCAAGTCTCTGGATGTGACACACCAAGGCACAAGCATCGCTTGGCAGGGAGGTTGAAGTGCAGAGAGTCCTCCCGGGGTGGCACCTCCATGGCCCCAGCACCACCCTACAGGAGGGAATGGGGGGAAACCCTGAGCCTGGAGAGCACAGCAGCCCACAGTGAACCCCCACGGGACAGACATGATGCTCTCCCCCCGATGAGTGCAGACACAAGGCAGAGTCGTCTCTGCTCCTGTCATTGCCCGACAGCAGGGGCAGAGGGGATGCCAGTTCCAGCTCCTCTGCTTCACACTTTCCCTCTCTGTGCTGCACATATCTTCTGAAACACATTTAGTTTCCCTGGGGTAAAGGCAGAATACGAGCATTCCCTCAGAGACTGCTGATCTAATCAGCTGAATGAAGCAAAGTCGGTCTGGGGGAGAGGCTTGCAGGAGATCTGAGGTCCTGGTGCGGCCACAGATTTCCTCTCTGCATCGTGGGGGTGGCGACAGGAAATGTCACCTCCCACAGTGCACCCACGCCAAAGAGTCCCCAACCCACTCGTAGCAGTGGGGAGAGGGGCTGTGGGAGAAGGTCCGCCCAGGAGCGGAACACTACTGATCCCAGGACACCTACTTTCATTGAGCCATTTGCAGAGGTGACAACCCTGCCACTGCTGGCTGGCCCAAGCGGATGGGAAGAGTAGGCAGAGAAAGCCACAAAGCAAAGTGATATTACTCAGAAGGATGTCAGTTGATGGGTCCTGGGGTGACATGAGCCTGCTCAGCTCTGCCTAAATGTCAGCACTCAGCATACAGCCGTGCTCTGCTGAGAGCATCCTCCAGCATCACACCATGGTCCCTCCCAGGCACAGTGGGTGCTTCATACAGCGTCCCTTACGCTGGTGAGCATGAAAGGGGGAAAAAAGGACCCAGGCACCCTGCAAAGGCACTGAACCCTCTCTATGTTCCCCTGCAGGATCTCTGCTCGGGCACACAGCATTTTCTCCATCCCCAGACACTGCTGGAGAAGCCTTTGCCTGCCCAAGTTTCTTCCCAGGAGGGTGGTGTGTTTGAAGAGCCCTCAGAGGAGCTGCAGAAGAGCAGCTGTCCCCTGTCCCATCAGGATGACGACACCTCAAGCACTGAGCCCCACACCAGCAGGCAGCAGTGCCTGAGGAGCTGGGGCAGGAGCCAGCACGTGCCCCCAGCAGGGCTGGGGGTGCCCTGCCCAGGCTCAGGACAGTGGGTCAGGCTGAGAGGGCACAGAACAGGGGGAAAAGGGGCTGCAGTCAAGGTCTTGGTGTCAGACAGACCAGTCTGGGATGGAGAAGGGGATCACAGGCACTACCCTGCCTGGTGCCCTGTCCAAGGGACATATGCACCCCTCAGAGAGGGCAGGGGGCCTGGTGGAGGGGTGGGCAATGTAGCAGGAGGGCTGGACACAAGGGATGGCAGCAGCCACAAGCACCAGTCTGTGCA
>NW_010100699.1:0-361 GCF_000699245.1 Pterocles gutturalis | reverse complement strand
GCCGCCATCCGTGCCACGGCAAGCCTGCCTCCCACACCGGGGAGGTTTGGGCATCACTGGGGTGCCCCTGCTCTCCGTCTGCTTCACACCCCCTATCCCAGCCCCACTGCAAGAAGGAGAGAGGCCCTGGAGCCTGCTGAGCCGTGGGGAGACACTAAGCAGATGGGGTTTGTCCCTGGGCTCTGCCCTCCCCAGCAGCTCAACGCAAAGATTGCCAAAACAGGATATTTCCACACTCAGCCTGTGCAGAAGTCATCAGTGGTATAAAAATCTCTTTAACACAGAGGGAAAGTGAGATTATTGATTTATTTGGATATGCTCTGTCCTGGGAAGAGCCTCCCTGTCCCCTTATACCCTGCTG
>NW_010100698.1:16201-16544 GCF_000699245.1 Pterocles gutturalis | reverse complement strand
CATATATATATATATATTTTTTCCCTAATGAAAAGCTTGGAGGTGGTGGGGGATAAAATATCTTGGCTGGATCATGGTCCAGCTATCCCCACTGGGATGCCAGCAGCACCCAGAGCTATCAGGGCTCCAGATCCCTCCAGCCCCATGAGGGATGCTCGGGACTGGTTTCCCTGGGATTCACCAGCACCAAAACCTCCAGATGAAGGGAAGCAGCTTTCCTCTAAGCCATGCCCACCCAGTACCCTGCCATGTAGCATTGAAACGTTTCAGTCCCAGGGCTACAACTTTTATTTCAGTTCCCCCCACTGTGCCTGCTGGCAAGCACAGAGCTGCCTTCCCCTCC
>NW_010100698.1:0-16180 GCF_000699245.1 Pterocles gutturalis | reverse complement strand
AACGGGGGGTTTCCTTCCCCCCCAGCCCCTGAGAAACCCCATCCAAACCCCATCCATCCTCACTGGACCAGGGAGGAAACCAGCAGCCGAAAGCTTTTTGGCAGCGCAGTGCCATGAAATGGGGACCAGGAACCTGCAGACCCAGTGCCAAGCATCAGCATCCATCAGAGCCTGGTCCCTCCGGGGGCATCCCGGTATTTTTCCCAGCAAGCTCCACCTCTGAATGGAACCCTAAATCTCCCAAAGCAACTCCACCAGGGAGGCAGGGAATTCATTACTGGCCACCAGCAACATTTTTGAACACAGCAAAGCCCAGCCCGGAGCTCTTTTTCTACCACAGAGGAGCAAAATTAACGCGGGGAAATAGAAAAGCCCCGAAGAGATGATGCTCCCCTCGTCCCGCGCTCGCTATCTCAGTCCGATGGAAGCACTGTCCTTTGATGGATATTACTTAGGAAGCAAAATTTTCCTCCCTGCAGCTGGCACGTGAGATAACTCCAGCCAGCGCGAGGGCTGGAGGAGGAGGAGGAGGAGGGGGCTCAGCCTCCCTGAAAAGTAACTCCAACTCCATCGTTGCTTCAGAAAAAAAAAAAAAAAGTTATTTAGAAAAAAAGCCAACTCCATGCATTTTTATTTGAAGGAGATAGTGCCAGAGGAGACGAGGAGACGAGCTATTCTACAGCTGCAGGGAAAAAAGAGCCAAGAGACAGGTGAATGCAAAGCAGCCGCGGGCGCCGGCGGCTTATCTAAAGCCCTGGTTGCAAACAAGCCATCCCAAAATACTTGATGCTTCGGGTGGCACTTGCTGCCTTTCGAAAGGGCGCGCTTGTCATGGGCTGCGAGAGGGCTGGCAAGGGGCATGGGGGTGTGCGAAGGTGCTTTGACCTCTCCTTGTCTTTGAAGGAGCCTAATACATCCTCCGTGCCATGATCCTCCTGCTCCTCTGAACTTCAGGAAGAAAAAGAAATTTGGAAAAAAAAAAAAAAAAAAGTTCTTTTGAAGAAGCAAATCTTTTTATCGAGACGGCTGCTTCACTAGAACCTAATTCCACTTTGGAAGGGTAATAATGATTATTATTCACGCAGAATTAATAATGTTGTCACAGGAGGGATCTCTTTTCTCTTCGGCTCGGCAGGAGGATGGGTTCCCCACA
Source organism: Pterocles gutturalis (assembly GCF_000699245.1). Lineage (NCBI taxonomy): Eukaryota > Metazoa > Chordata > Aves > Pterocliformes > Pteroclidae > Pterocles > Pterocles gutturalis. The sequence continues at coordinate 15,027 of NW_010100698.1, read as the reverse complement.
ACCTGCCCCAGCAAACAGCCCTCCCCTGCCCCAAAGAGGATCCCTGGCATTGAGGATGCTCCGAAAAAAAATAAGGAACCATGCTGAGATGTCACTCAACAGCAAAGGGACGAGCTGGCAGGAGCAGAAAGACTTTGTAGGACCATCTCCCAGCAGGGCACTTAATCCCAGGCTTTCCCTTCAACACCCGCTAAATCCCTTCCTCTCTGGTCGAGTGCTCCAGCGCCGAGTCCCGCTGTGTTAAGTACTTTCCCCGAGAAGCCACGGCCAAAAGAGAAATATTACGACTTCGTGAAACACTTGTAAAATACTGTGATGGGTTTGCCCTGGGCTGGGAGCCAACCCCACACACCCGTTCGCTCACCCTCCCCTCTCCCGAGGATGAGGGAGAGAATTAAAGGGGTGAAGGGAAAAAAGGACTGAGGGGGGGACCACCTGAGATGACCCGGAGCAAAAGAGATCCGGAACCAAAAGGGTTCCGGAGGGTCCTCACCTCTATCCAGGCCATGACGTGTATGTTATGGGATAGAGTATTGGCCACTCTGGGTCTCCATCCCGAACCCAAGATCAAATCCTGGGCTGGTCACTGGGGCTGTGCCCCCTCCCAGCTTCTCCTGTTTGCAGGCAGCAGAGGATCTGAAAGACCTTGGCAGCCACGTAAACATCACTGTTATCAGCTTTCTTCTGAGCACAAATCTAAAACACAGCCTCTTGCCAGCTATTCTGAAGCAAGTTAACTCTGTCCCAGCTGAACCCAGGACAAACACAAAGGAGAACTTTCCCCATGAGCATCCCCCACCGGAGGAGCGCGCTCAGGTGGTGCCGGCCAACAGCCCCTGGCGGGGATTTGATGCTACAACGGGGAAGAGAAGCTCAGCCAGCACCAAACCAACTCTTATTTCAACATCAAACGCCCTCACAGAGGATCAAGCCGCTGCCTCTCCCCCCATCCTCTTTGCTCGGGATATTTCGGTCTCCTCCCCAACCCATCCTGCTCCACGAGCTGCCGAAAGCACGGCTGTCTCCAGGAGGAAGACAGATACTCACTTAACGTATATATTAATACACATATCGACTTTCCCGGTGTCAGTCGTCATCAAGATTTATCCAGCCTGATGGTCTTGTATTGATTGTGAAGGAGTGTATTCCCACAGGTCAATCCATTCTGATCCCGGCCGTGGCATGAAGTCGATACCTATTTATTAAATGATCTACGAGCTCCATTACTTTAACTGCGAGGAAAGGGGAAACACGGCAGAAAGTAAAAAGAGGGGAAAAAAAAACCACGAGGTAGGATGGGAGGTGATGCTTTGGCTCCTGAAGTTGGTTCTTGAGCGTGGGGAGGGTTGGGGGAGGCTGGACTTCGTGGTATCTGGTCCCAAAATACACCCATGAGTGGCGAGAGAAGAGCCAGACCCCGAAGGCATCTTGGCAAATGCCCAACTCCAGGATGCATGAGCTCCGTGCCTCAGTTTCCCTCTTGTTGAGCAAGAATTAGAGCTCCTGCTTAACTTTCTGGGGCAGGAAAGGTGGCTGAGAGGGTGTATCTTGAACTGGCTGGGTTGCAGCAAGGAGAAAAAGCTAATTAGCGGTTCATTAAAGGCCAAACGGCCAACATTGCTCCCTGGAGAGAACAACAGAGGCACCCACGGGGGAAACCAAGCAGCCCCAATCTGTTTTATCTAAAGCACGAGGGCTCACACCCTTCTCCGCTTACTCTCATCCTTCAAATCCCATCAAACATCCACCTGGCCCCCAGCTCCCTGAGCACTAACATAGACAAGCCCCAAGTCCTTCGCAGCTGAGCCGGGACACGATAAATGTCGGGAAGTTTGGCATGGGCAGAGGTTGGAAGAGCCGAGGGTGTAAAGCCGAGCTTTGCCCAGAGCTGGACCCCCAGGGACAGGGTCTGGGGACAGGAGAGGGTCCCCAGGCTTGTTCTCCCCGGCCACAGAGGCAAGAATTAGACATCACCAAAAGTCAGCAGAGAAATAAATCATCAAATCAAAGTAAACCCCCAACATTTAGCCCGTGCAGTGCAAGAAAGTCATCCAGTGAGATACAGCACCTCCGGTGTTCTCCCCACCCCTCGCTCTCACACCTTCCCCACTAATTCCTGGCAGGTAATGCGTTCCCTGGCATTAAAGCCAGTTTGTTTTGCCCTGGAGGAAGAAAGAGCAAAATTTTTTCATCTTTGACATCTCATGTGAGAAGAGGGCCTGGGATGATGCTCATCCTCGGCGCTCTGCTCCCCTCGCTGACCCCAGGAAGGGTTCTGCAGATGTTCCCTCTCCGGCAGAAGTTCCTCTGCTGAAAGTCACTTTCGACAAATTAATTCTCTTTATCCAGTCCTGCCATGGTCAAGCTTAATTCCTAATGTTCTTCAATGTTCTCCTTGGCCTTCCCGGCACATCGTGGCAGGGACATCAATCACGACCAGGCAGCCTGGGGACATCACCAGCAGCCACTGCGTGGGCTCCCAGCTGCTCCCGGTAAACCCAGTCACTTTGGCATCGCACCGTGAAAAGAGAGGGGCCAAAACCCAGCCAGGAGCATCTCAGGGTGCAAATCCCAGGGTCTGCACAGGCTCCTAGTGCTGCGTTGGGGCTTTTCACTAAAACCCAAGTAATCGTCTTAGAAAAGTGGCACCAAACACCCCGCAAGCCAGCGGGAGCTCAAAGCATGGGCAGGCTCCAACTCCCACCTCCTCTCTCCTGCCTTCCAGACCCGCCAGTCTCGCTCCTTTCTCCCAAAAAACATTCCCACCCAACAGGAGCCATCAGTGCCCCCCTAAAGCTGCCCCCAGTGTGCTGATCCCCCCCCTTTCCTTACAGACTCCAGGAGACCCTTGGGAAGGATCAATAAGCACTAAATTCCTTTTTTTTTTTTTTTTTCCCAGAAGGAACCCCCAGAATCCTAAAACCAGTAGAGTTTCTGCAATCCGTTACCTCCATGGGTGGCTCGTGCCATTTTAACAGCGTTAGAAAACCACCAGGCTTTGTCCTTTGCAGGACCCCCAGGGGGGCTGAGGCTTTACGTCCCCTCCCCATGCTGCCACTGACGGGGGCCGGGACCAGGAGCCCCGAGGAGCTGACTGGAGCTTAACCAGGCCTGGCTTTGTATTTTTCAACGGCGGCAGAAACAACTCAACATTTGCCTGAATGCAGCAAACGTTTTTTCAGCCCTTTCATTTCCAGTGGGCTGAGGGCTTTGATGCCGTTCCGTGCTCTCCATTCTGCAGCGCTCAAAGCGCCGAGCCTCACATTTGTTCTTGCTCAAGACTAATTAAGATGAATGCTAACTGTCCCCACCACTCATTACCCAAGAGAAAATCTATTAGCAGCTCTGATGGAAGCGCTCTTTGGAGTCACCACCTCCCATCGCCAAAAGATGCTGAATTTCTGCCTTCCCCTTCTGACCCAGACGCTCGCATTAAGAGACAACTCAAGAATCACAGACTTATGGAACAGTTTGGGTTGGAAGGGACCTTTAACGGTCATCCAGTCCCATCCCCTGACATGGGCAGGGACACCTCCCACTAGCCCAGGTTGCCCAAAGCCTCATCCAGCCTGGCCTTGAACCCCTCCAGGGACGGGGCATCCACAGCTTCTCTGGGCAACCTGGGCCACTGCCTCACCACCCTCATGATAAAATATTTCTTCTCAAGATCTCATCTAAATCTAACTTCTTTCAGCTTAAACCCATTACCCCTCGTCCTGTCCCTGCACCCCCTGACCCAGAGCCCCCCCATCTCTCCTGTAGCCCCCTTTCAGCACTGGGAGGTGCTGGAAGGTCTCCCCGGAGCCTTCTCTTCTCCAGGCTGCACACCCCCAACTCTCTCAGCCTGTCCTCACAGGGGAGCTGCTCCAGCCTCGGCCCATCTCCGTGGCTCCTCTGGCCCCGCTCCAGCAGCTCCGTGTCTGTCCTGTGCTGAGGACCCCAGAGCTGGGGGCAGCACTGCAGGGGGGGCTCAGCAGAGGGGAGCAGAAGGGGACAATCCCCTCCCTCGCCCTGCTGCTCACGCTGCTGCTGATGCCCCCAGGACATCACTGCATTTCCCAATCAGCTGGCCAGACCAATGGTTGACACGTAGAAAATCAGAACTTCACCCCAAAGCATCACACCGTTGGTTAGCTGCTGCTTCAGTTTCCCCTGGAACACCACCAGGCGCTCGCAGCCCTCCTAGCTTTTCCCCATGGGCCGTGGTGTTTGGAGGGGGAGATTTCTTTCTGCTAATGAGCTGATCCCTGAATAACACAAGCGGGCAGGAAGGAAAAACGTAGGGATGCAAAAAAGTAAAAATAAACCTGTCTATAAATAACCCCCCCTCCGGCAGCGCCGGGCGGCACGGCATGGTGAAGCCCCTTCCAGGGACGGGCAGCTGCTGCCAGCGTGCCAGCAGGAAAACGGAGATTTCTTTAACAGCTACAAGAAATTGCTCTTTTTTTCTCTTGGTGGAAAAAAACATCCTCGAGCGACAACCTCTGGGCACCCAGAAGAAAAGGGGCCCCTTCTGCATGCAGCCAGTTCAGCCCCAGGGGTGTGTGCGGGGAGGAGCGGGAGGGAACTGGGACATCCTGGGTTTGTGGCTGTCATTAGCCCCATCACACAGCTGGGACTGATTTTCCCTTGCTCCAAGCAAAGTCCAGTTCAAAATTCTTCCCATAAACCCATGGGGAGAACTTGAGTCCTTTCAGAAAAATCCCATTTGAAGAGCAATGCTCTGCCCTGCGCAGGGTCACCAGCCTCCCTCTGCCCCCAGTGCCACATCCTGGACTGTTCCCAGCATCTTTGACCATTCATTCCCAGTATCCTAGACCATTCCCACCATCCTGGACCACTCATTCCCAGCATCCTGGACCTTTCCCAGCATCCTGGACTGCTCATTCCTAGCATCCTGGACCCTTCCCAGCATTCTGGACCGCTCATTCCCAGCATACTAGAGACCATTCCCAGCATCCTCAACCCTTCCCAACATCCTCAACTGTTCATTCCCAGCATCTTCAACCATTCCCAGCATCCTCGACCTTTCCCAGAATCCTTGATCATTCATTCCCCTCAAACGTTCCAAATATCCTCGACAATTCATTCCCAGCATCCTGGACCATTCCCAGCATCCTGGACCATTCCTAGCATCCCTGCCACCCCGGGAAAAGTGATGCTTTGCCCCAAAAGCCCTCAAGATGCAGAACAGAGCCCAGAGGAAGCCTTGAAGGGGAATAACCCATGTCTGGAAATGACCTCCCAGGATAAGTGTTGTCCATTCACACAGTCCTGAGCTTCCCAAAAACTCCCTGAGCCCACTTCCAGCACCCTCCTCCATTTTCCTGCATCCTTGTGGCCAGCCCAGTACCGGCCACGAGCAGATCACACCCCAAAAATCCCATCAGGAGAAACCCAAATGGTTTTCCAGTTACAATTGAAAAACGATGGTGATGTTGATTCAGCCTTCGAAGAATATGCGTAAGAGCAGGTTGGTGGTTGTAGGCAAAGGGCAGGTGATGCTCGGGGACATCGCCAGCGCGGGTTATATTTAGGGCAATCCAATAAAGCTGTACTCTGACCTTAAAAAAAAAGGATGGAGTGCAGCTGGGAGGAAAAGCAAAGCGAGCAACGCGCTTCGCAGACATCCCATTAATGCATCAAGCGACTGCCACGCATGTATTTATTTTGTCAAGCTGTCAAAAACAGCACCTTTAGGGTTTTATATAAAGAGGCATTAGAATAGAAAACACTGGGGAAGGGAAAAAAAAAAAAAAAAAAAAAAAAAGGTCTATTGCCCAGGTTTTGGTATTGAATAGGATTGAAAAGCTGAGCAAATAGGGGCTGCAAAGGGATCACAAGCGGGACGGAGAAGCTGCATGTTGCTCTGGGTAGAGACAGCAACACGGCATAACACACGGCCAGGGCTTCTGATGCATCCATCAACGCATGTTTGCACACTTTTCAAAACGCTTTTGTCCTGGAGCTAGCTAATAGACAGAGATCTGAAATGCTGCTGAATTTTCCCAGGTGACTATTTTTTTATTTTTTTTGGTCCAAAATAAAAGGTGTCTTTTTGCAAGTGTTCAAGGCCAGGCTGGATGAGGCTGTGAGCAACCTGGGCTCGTGGGAGGTGTCCCTGCCCATGGCAGGGGGTGGAACTCAATGATCTCTATGGTCCCTTCCAACCCAAACCATCCTGTGAAAAAATATTCTATGAAAATAAGTCCCTAGCTCAGGGAAGCCAGCCCCCATTTGGGGCCACCCCCTCTTGGAGGTTGCACCTCCCCAGCCAAACGCAGCCCATGGACCCGCCAGAGCGAGCTATGGCACAATGAGCCATGGATTTGGGGTGAAATCCTTCGCTATTGAGCAAAAGTGGGGAGCAGTGCAAAACCCCGACCCCAGCACCCACAGAACTGCCCCGGCTGGGACCAGGGGGGCGGGAGGTGCCGCTATCAAGGGGATATTGGGAAGGGGGGACGCAATAGTTCATCGCTAACGGCTGTTGGAAGCATTGCCATTTCAGCACAGGCTTTTGGAACCGCTGCCAGGAGGAGGCTGGAAATCCAGCCTCACCTTGGGGAAACTTCTCCAAGAGCCAGTAACCTGTGGCAGGATGCAAAGCAGCATCACGTCAAGCCCCACAGCAGAATACATGGTCTAGAATTGGGAAGGGGGGACGCAATAGTTCATCGCTAACGGCTGTTGGAAGCATTGCCATTTCAGCACAGGCTTTTGGAACCGCTGCCAGGAGGAGGCTGGAAATCCAGCCTCACCTTGGGGAAACTTCTCCAAGAGCCAGTAACCTGTGGCAGGATGCAAAGCAGCATCACGTCAAGCCCCACAGCAGAATACATGGTCTAGAAGAGAGGGAAGAAACTTCTCCGAGAGCCAGTAACCCGTGGCAGGATGCAAAGCAGCATCACATCAAGCCCCACGGCAGAATACATGGTCTAGAGGCGAGGGAAATAACTGAAAATTCAGAAATAAACATATTTCACATGACAACAACCAGCTACAGATTTTGGGATCGCCCACCCACATGAGGAGCACGCTGGGATGCTCAGGGCCACGTTTCCCCCCAGGGTGACAGCAGGTCCACGGCGATTCCTTAAGCCCAAGGCAGCTCTGGGGGTGTTTGAGGTGACTTAGGATTCCCCAAATCCCAGCTTCTCCCCAACCAGCTGCAAGATGTCCCCGAGCATCACCAGCCACCCCACCGGCAGCTCTTCAAGTCCCCAACCTCCCCCCCAGCCCCATCCCATCCTATGGGTCCCACACCCATTTTGGGGTGTAAGAGAGACGATGACTTTGGGAAAGGAACAAAATGATTCAGGAGACCACTCATCGTGGAAGGTTTCCCACCTCCCCAGGAGCAAGGAGACCCCTAGCCGGGCTCTGGCCCCATGGAGCAGCATCTCCCCATGCACACACCCGGTTTTCCCACCTCTGCTGCCCTTCCAGACATTTCCCAGCCTGTTGGACCCAACCCTTGCACCCTGCAGAGCCTTCAGCCACTCGAGCTGTTTTTCCAGCACCGAACCAAACCTGCTGTTCTGTGCATGCCCATGAGCCAGGTCCAGACCCCATCACCCATCCAAGAACCCAACCAGCTCCATGGTTTTTGTCCACCACGCAAAAAACACCCGCCCAGGACAGAAGCTGCAGGTCCCACCCCAGAGATCCCACCAGGTTACATCCCTCCTGGTTAAAACAAATTATTCTTGTCCTTGGTTGAAACAAACCATGGCTGTTCTTGGTTGAAACAAACTGTTCCTGTCTTTAGAGACCGCTCCCATCTCAAGCTCTTTCTACAGGAGATGAACCTGCCTGGACTCTCTCCAATGGGTTTGGTATCTGCTCTACAGCATAGACCACAGCAGATGGAGAACATCTCCAAGTAAAGTTTGACTGCAGGAAGGTTTTATGGAAAGAAAAAATTATTCTGGCTGAGCACGAGCCACTGGATGCCTACCTGGTGATGATGGCGAGGTGGGGAGGGCTCATGCAGGCTCCCATGAAGAGCACCACGTTCTCATGGCGGGTTTGCCGGTACGCCATCACCTCTCTCTTGAAGGCTTTCAGCTGGTCCTCGTTGTCCCGCTCGATGTCGATGAGGCGGATGGCCACCTCCCCGTGCCAGCGGCCGTGAAAGACCTGCCCAAAGCGGCCCTTGCCGATGAGCTCACCGATCTCCAGCTGCTCGAAGGGGATGTCCCATTCCTGGAGGAAGATGCTGGTCTGACTGGCCTTGCGGGGAAAGTTGCGGGCGGAGAGGAGCGAGAGGTTCATCTCTTCAAAGTCATCCTCGGACTCTTGAGCCTCTTCGGTGCCTTCCTCGTTCTGGGGGAAAGCAAAAGGAGGTGAGCACAATAAAACAGAAAAAAAAATCTGGGGACAAGGAAGATAACGGGGAGAAAACCCCATTAACCCACCCACTGCTCGCTCAGACCCAGAAAAACTGGGCAGGGACTGGCCAAAGGCAACTGGGCAGTTGCTTTTTATGCAAAACCAGCAGAAACCCAGATTTTGGAGGGTTTTTTTAGGATTTTGGAGGGGGTTTTTTTAGGATTTTGCAGGATTTTTTAGGACTTTGCAGGATTTTTCAGCATTTTACAGGATTGTTTTTAGGATTTTGCAGGATTTTTTAGGATTTTGCAGGATTTTTTTTTAGGATTTTGCAGGATTTTTTTTAGGACTTTGCAGGGTTTTTTTAGGATTTTGCAGGATTTCTTTAGGATTTTGCAGGATTTCTTTTGGACTTCGCAGGATTTCTCTAGGATTTTGCAGGATTTTTAGGACTTTACAGGGTTTTTTGGGAATTTGCTGGATTTTTTTTAGGATTTTACAGGATTTTTTTTTAGGATTTTGCAGGATTTTTTAGGACTTTGCAGGGTTTTTTTGGGAATTTGCAGGATTTTTTTTAGGATTTTACAGGATTTCTTTAGGATTTTGCAGGATTTTTTAGGACTTCACAGGATTTCTTTAGGATTTTGCAGGATTGATTTACCCCAGCGTCAAATATAAGAGGGTGACACAGAGGAGCATTTCATTCATTTCTCCGAAAGCCGTGTTTCATCCCACCCTGGCCAAGCTGTGCTCTGCTAATACCCTTCCTCCCACCCCGATCCCCCTGCCCTGCACCCCCAGCCCCCCGGGATGGGTCTGGCTTTTCCCTTGACACTCCATATACGCTTCCGACAGGATTTACAACGCCCATTAAAAGCTGCATCCCCATCATCACCCTCCGCCACCTTTTCAACGCATCTCGGAAAAACTGAATTACAAACTCGAGGGCGGACGCCAAGCCCAGGAGGGTTCCCCTCTGTGGGGGGGACACAGATGGCTGGGCAGGCTCAGGTCGAGCCATTAACTCAATTATTGGTAATTTCCCCGCACAGATGTTAAATTTATCTGGTTCCTGTGAAATGTGCCCTGAGATATCTATAAAAGAAAGGGTCATTAAGCCGAGGAGCCAACTCCGCCGTCTCACCTCCGAGGTGGGCTCCACTTCAATCTGAAGCAATGGGTTTCCTTCCAGGCTGCGAAAAGAATGACGGAGTTACTGGTGGGTGAGAACACGAGGAGGTAGGGAGCAGCATCGCTCTGCGCCAGGACCAAAGGGAGCAGGGAGAAGTTCCAGGATCGCTGCTGATTTGGGACACCAACGCCTTCCCACCCACATCCCGGCCACCTCCATCCCCAGCGATGCTCATATGGGAGGGATGAGGATAGTGGGGATGAGCATTATTTGTTATTGCATTAATTTATATTAGCAATTAATTATTCATTAATTCACATTAATTATGGCATTAATTTATATTGGATGTGGGAAGTTCCCGGGTGGATTTGGTGAAGTTGTGGATGTTCCATCCCTGGAGGGGTTCAAGGCCAGGCTGGATGAGGCTTTGGGCAACCTGGGCTAGTGGGAGGTGTCCCTGCCCATGGCAGGGGGAGGAACTGGATGATCCTTAAGGTCCCTTCCAGCCCAAACCATTCCATGATTCTATGATTCTGTGACATGGGAGCACACGACGAGGTCTCCATCCCATCGCCCAAAGCGCGTGGTGCGGAGGATGCACCATCACTGTGCACCCCGAGAGGTGTCACCCCTGGGGTAAGGGACAGATTTGGACCCTCACAGCTTTGGACCACACTGAGGCGGTGCTGGTGCATGTGCTTATGGCATTTTTAGGTGGTTTCCAAGAAATTACCCTCCCAATGAATGCCAGCCAAAGCGAGAAGCACGACCAATTAGAAAACAAAATTAGTTTTTCAATTATTTTTGAGAAGCGGAGGTTTCAAAGACCCTCCCTGCCGTAACAGCACCCAAATTTGTCCCCAGAGCAGGGCTGGTTCAGCATCCCAACTCCCGAACCATGAGCCCCTTGGTTTCTTCTCCACTTCCCCACCACCAGCTCCACGACCAGGGTCTCACTGCACCCAAGAGTTCCCAGGGAATTGGGGCAATTCCATGGGGAAGCCCAGGTGGAGCAGCTCGAGGGGTTTTGAGCACAATATAAATACATTATAAATTATTATTATTATTACTATCAAGAACATAAATAACAGCATCCCCTCCCAGAGACAGGAGAGGGATAACACTCCCCAAGCCCCTCGGCCGCAGTGGTCCTGTGCTCCCCACCCCATTTAATTGCCACCGAAGAGCTATAAACCCCGGGGGGACACAGGTCCATATGCAAAAGGAGTCAACCCCAATATTTTAAGCAGCGTGGCAAAGCCAAGTTGATGCAGACGGCTTCTGCCGCGGGTTTGCAGGAGCTGCAGTTTCCTCCTGCCTGCTCTTTAACCCAATATCATCGAATCTTAATGAATATCATCTCCCGAGCATCCGAAGCAGAGCGTGCTGCTAACCCAACCCAGCCCAGGGTACCCTCAGCAGCTCCCGTGGGTGATTTTCCATGGGGTGAGCAAGAGGAGAATCACAGATTTTGCATATCGAAAGCTATTTCCCCACAAAAGCCTGCCACCCCGCCGCCTGGTACCTTGCTTTAGGAAAATAAATAAATAAATAGAAGTCTTTGACTTTATCACTTTGTCATTAATTTCCCAGCCGCCGGTGGGGACAGCGCTTCCATCCCCATCCTTCCCATCACCTCCCCCAGTGAGATCTGCCGGACCCCCCGGCAGCTGCCGATGTGGTTTGGAGAGCGTGGGTGGGGCAGCCCCTATCTGTTAAACTCCTGGCTTTGAAAATCCTTCAAAAATGGCATTTATAGAAAGGATTGGAGAGCAGCCCTGAAATGTCACGTCGCTGCCGGCGCGGTGCGGACGCGAGAACCTCGGTGAACGCTGAATTCTGCAGAGCAGCTCGAATTCATCCTGCTCGGGAGAGCTCATCCTAACGCCAGTTAGAAACCACATTTCCAAACGAATTTCAGTGCAAAGTTTATCAGACTTGAAAATATTACAGGTGGGGCTGCGAGAACTGCCTTTATTAAAACTAATCTCAAAGACCCTGGGTTTCCGCTTAGAATTTAGGAAAAGATTAATCGCTTGGGCTTTGGCATCTCAGGGGTTTTGCTTTGGACTGAAAGTCAGTCTTTTTTTTTTTTTTTTTTTCCTGATGGCAAAGCGCTGGGCGGGTGCATTGCCGTGGGTTATAAATCCATCCCTGCGCTTTCCTTTCAACCTTTCCCCTCCCCAAGACCTGAGCTGGGTTAGGACGGCAGGAGCAGCCGGATGTCACCTCAACCACCCAACCCAAAAAGCATCCCTGAGCCCCACACTGGTCCTGCAAGGCCAGGGGACACCCATGGGTGCCGGGAGGATGCTCTGCCCAGGGAGGGGACAGCAGGGGGAGGGGGAGGCACTCACATGGGGTTGGAGGTGACGGGGTGCAGGACCACTTGTGGGGCACGGGTCGGCGTCTCAGGTACCACATCTGGGGAGGAGAGAGTAGAGTGAGAGTGGGCTGGGAGGCACAGGGGGGGTGAAATCCCGCTGCAAACCCCCCCGTTGTCCCCAGGTTACCCCAGTTCCACCCCTGGCTGGGGCTGGGTATCGCTTAGAGCCACCCAACCTGGCAGCATCTTAGTAGCGCATGGTCCTGCAACAATATACTGGGTTTGGGGAGAAATCCCACCCCAGCACCACCCCCCTGCACAAATCCAGGGTTAGGAGAGGTGGCTGGGCACCCACCCCCCAAATCTCAGCACCCCATGTTACAGGAGAGACTTTCGGAGAGACCGACCTGGGAAAATGAACTGCTGCTTGTACTTGTAGTAATGGGAAGCTGGAAAGAGAAAAAGGAGGGTTAAAAACACCAACCTGCAAAGCCAGATGCTGGAGAGACTCCAACCCTGCACCATGAAACACCAGCCCCACGTCTGGGTTCCCCCCACACGACCCACCCTCTCCTACCTCCATCTCTCCAGAGGATGCCACCCACGATGGCATATAGGGTGCCCAGGCTAAAAAAATTAAGACCTTAGCCCTCTAACGGTCTGGCTGGATTATAACTTCATTTTTGCCACCATCAGCTACTGCACTGTACCATTGGAAGAGCATCGATGGCATCTTCAAAGCTGCCGGTGGGAATTGGGCACCTGGTTGCCAGCAAAAGCCCATGGGGTTTGGTGCTTGGGTCCCCACTAGCCTTCGGGAACAGCTTGGCATCATGGAAACACACCAAGCAAGGGATTTGCAGTCGTTGCCCATTCTTGCCCGATCCAGCCCATCCAACTGTGCATCTTTTCCATGCTCCAGAGATGTGTCCTTCTGACCAAAGCCGGCGTTGCAGAAGTGCTCTGGGTGGTGGTACCCTCCATTGGCTTCCCATCACTGACGGGCAAAGCCCAAGGGCTGGTCTGACTCATGTGGGCAGGTCATGGGTGCTAAGCAAGACTGTTGAGGCCACCAGAAGTTGGCACCAGCTCAGAAGGCACCTTCTCCTTAAGCTTCAAGACCCCAAAGACCATCCCTCAGCTTCTCCTCTCCAGCTTCAAGACCCCGAAGACTGACCTCAGCTCTGCAGCAGGACCCGAGCACCCCTGAGCTGAGATCAAAGCAGCCTGGAAGGTAATTCTGGCAGGAAAAGGTCACCGTGCTGCAATTTCCGAGCTCAAATCCTAATCCCCAAGATGACCATCTTGATGAGATGACCCATGGAGAACATCCTGCGCAGGGAGATGAAAGCACAGTAAATCCTGCTTCGTCTCAGACCAGCTCCCATTCGCCGCAGGGCTCTGCTCATCCCTGGCATGAAAGCGGCGAGCAACCACCCCCCTGAGCTGCCAGGGCCTGATCCTGAGCCGCTCCATCCCTGGCAAGCATGCCAGCGGCTCCCTGTGCTGGTGGCACACCCCCCTGAGCTGCCAGGGCCTGATCCTGCGCTGCTCCATCCCTGGCAAGCATGCCAGCAGCTCCCTGTGCTGGTGGCAGTGACAGCATGGCCGGGTGCCCTTCAGGAGATGCTGCTGCCCACGATGGGGGTTACTTCCATGGTTTCTGATTTAAACAACACGAAATCAGGTCTCAGAAGACCGGCAGGGAGGTCTCCGCTCTAGAAGTGATGCATGATGGTGTCACCAAACGCTGGACTCTCTGTCCCTGATGCTGGCAAGGTCCAGGGCTTGCCCAGTGAGTGGTTTGGGGACGTGAATCGCTGCAATCCCAGCTACAACATTGCAGAGACATTGGGATGCTTCGGCTCTGGCTGGACCACCACGAACTCAGTCATACCAGCTTGGAAACCTATGCTGCTCCTTGGGATGCTCAGTGCTTCCTCGGAGCTCCTCCGCTGTCTTCCTCACGCCCCTCCAGCATCCTCCCCAAGCTCCAGGCACGCCAGCCATGCTGTTTGGTTGGTGGGGTGTTTTTTTCCCCAGATTTTGGAAGTGTTTGTTATTGTGGCGATGGATCCTGCCTCCCTCCTCCTCCTCCTCCTCCTCTCTAGGAAGAGGAATCGCCACGGCACAGCAGTATCAACAGAGCATGAAGGTGCCATATGGTCCCTCCAGAGAAGCCGTCCCAACCCTACTTCCTCCCTGGAGCAGCTTGTTAACCCGGAGGGGTTTGGGATGCAGGAGGGACCCCAACCTCCCGTCTGCTGCCCCATCAAAGAGGTTGAAGGCCATGAACCAAACAAGGGTCACCATCCCTGGGCCAGCCCCAGGTGCTTCAGCATCCCAGAGATGGGTCCAGGCCATGGCTCCCCCTCCTCTGCCCTCGCCAGAACCTTTGGGGAGCGGCTGGAGAGGCAAGGGGGTGACAGGTGGGCACAGCTGAGGCCCTCCATGCTGCCAGGAGTGGTGTTGAGCCACCCCCTCCAGGAAGGGACCTTCCCTGGAGCAGCAGCACTGCCCCACGGACATCCCAAAGGCATCAGTGCCGGGGCAGGCATTGGCATGTCCTCAGGCCAGAAGGAGGTTTTTTGGGCATTTATTGTCACTCCTGCGTCCTGCAGACACCAAATTACCTCTTCCACCATCCAAGAAGAGCCTGAGCTCCAGGAACAGATGGGTCCCAGGTACAAGACTCGGTGTGACAAGCCACATCAGACATCCCCAGCATCTGCTGCTCCCCACTACCGCCCCACATGTGCTGCCAACAAGCTTGTTGGAGGCCCATCACCCCAAAGAGACAGTGAGGTCAACCCAAGTGACCCGTGTAGAGGGGTAAGACCTTGTGTCCCGTTGGCCACTGAGGCAACCACATGGGCACACACCATGGAGAGGTCATGCTTGGAAAGGTTCTTGTAGGCTCAAATTGCCCACAGAGCTTGTGCTGGCTCCATCCTTGGAGGTTCTCAAGACCCAACTGGGTCAAGCATTGAGCTCTCCCCCTGCTTCAAGAAGGAGGGTGGAGTAGAGACTCTCAAGGTCCCTCCCAACCTGAATTATCCTCAAATCATCTTTGCTGCTCATCTCTGCTTCCAGCTTTTCCCCATCCCAGCATAAATCCAGGCAGGTAAGCAGATGGAGCAGATCCTGAGGGCATCCCGGGGCACGAGCTCCTCTCGTGGGGCAGACACAGAGCTGGGGAGCTCACAGTACCTGGCAAGTTGAACTGCTTCTGCTG
>NW_010100697.1:0-724 GCF_000699245.1 Pterocles gutturalis | reverse complement strand
AAAGCTACTGAAAACCTGAAGAAATTCAAGAGTTTAAAGCAAGTGTTTAGGCTGATGAAAGAGAGCGATTACTTATCTCCTGAAAAGCCACACTTGGAGCTAAACTTGCAGCCAGCCAAGCATAAAACATGGATAACACTGAACAAGAACTATAAGTCCACCAGCAAAGAGAAAACTGTATTCTGGAAAAAGAGACAAACTGCCAAAATGACCAAGCATTTCTGTGCCTATGGAACAAAGAAATAAACCTGAAAGTACACTGTTCATCTGGAACGAGCCCAGGGACGGCAATATTCACACTTCTGAAGGAAACCGCTAGGGTAAGGAGAATACAAAGCACATCTTCTCCTCACACAGGCACGGGCGCTCTGGGTTGGGAACTCTGCCATCTCCTGCTGCAACACCGCTGAAACAAACACACACACCCAGCAGATCCAAGCCGAGGCGGTCCTGTGCGAGCACAATCCATCCCAGAACCAGGCTGACTGCCGGCGAGTCGCAGGTTCGCACACACCCCAAACCGTGACATTTTTCACCCATTTCCATTCACAATCGTTTCACATTTATACGCATTTCCCAAATACAATCAATCACATCAATGATCACAGGAAGATTAACCGAGTTTCTGGCTACACCTGAAATTAGATTTTTGCTGTAAGAAAAGTACTTCGCAGGACACGATTCCTCGTCTCAGGAACCCACCTCTGCCCGCCCGCTGCGGCAG
>NW_010100696.1:4698-12561 GCF_000699245.1 Pterocles gutturalis | reverse complement strand
GGGCTCCTCAGGACAGCCTCCAGGTACTTACATACCTGCCAGCATTTCAAAACTAAAGAAACATCTGGGGGGAAGAAACAGGAAAATCTCTCAGCTTCGATTAAGCAAAATGAAATTTAAAAAGCCTTTGTAGAACAACTGAGGAACAGGATGTTAAAAAAGAACATGGGTACTCTCCCCAATTGACTGCAGGCTCGAAATATACATGTGTCTCTGGGTGTAGTTCTAGTCTGCAGAGGTGCATACACGGTGCAGAAAGACCCAAGGTGGGAAAAGCAAAGAATGCTGCAGGCCAAGGCAAGGAAAAGCTGTGTGAAAGCAGAGTGAGCTGCACTGAGTAGCCAAGGGAGGCCACAAAAAAAAAAAAAAAAAAAAAGGCAGATGACTGTATATTGCCAATATGTTACTTGCATTCTGCTGCATTCTCTTTTTCTCCTTAGGGGCACAGAGGGGCTCCTGCCTGTGACACACATCATGGTGCAAACTGGCACATGCATTGGGAGCCACATACACAGTGGGAAAGGGCAGAACTAGAGAGAGGAGCCTGTGCAGAGGAGGAGGAGAGGGGACAGAAGCGCAACAGCAAAGGGGACTGACTGCTGGTCTGCGTTCACATGCACTGGCAAAGCAGCACTGGGGGAGGCTGCAATTCCCCTCTACGGTGTATAGACCAAGTTGGCGAGGAGCTGGTGTGGGATGGTGTCAGAATTTGAAATGGAAATGCATGGTTGCAACTCTAGAAAGGAAACTTGCAAGTGTCACGGCCATGTCATGTCTTATTTATTCCAGGATCTGACCTACTGCTTTCGAGAACATTGCTCTTCACCTTGAAGGACCTCAGAAGGGAAAAACACTGTAATATGTAGCCAGCTGTGTGTGCAGTCCCAGGAGCTTGGCAGGAGAAAGCAAGGCTTCCAAGGTCATGAAAACATCCAGGGGAACACAATGAAAGAGCACTAAGTAGGCGAGGTCAGCGACATGCAGGTACTTGCGTGCTGGGGTGGACAGGTATGTATGAAGAGGAGCGAATACACAGCAAGCACATCTACACACCCAGATAGCACAGAGAGGAGCACGAAGCTGTGAGATGAGGGGGGTGGACAGCTTCAGAGGTGGAGGGTCAGGAGGAGAGATGTTTTGCAGGGAGAAGCAGAGCAATGTGGGGTGTGCCTCCATGTCAGTGTGGGTGGGGAAGCTGGGAGGTGAGAAAAACTGGTGCAGCAGCATATAGAAGTGCGCATGTGCTGCAAGCACTGACGCGAACGCTGGGGTTATCCAGGTGCTGATGACTTCCCCTGGGCAGGGAGTGGGTACAGAAACTGCAGCACACATCTGTGATGTGCCTATATATGTACAATGATTCCTTGGGACACTTTTACGTGGGAGACAGCAGCACTTATTAGACAAATACTATTTACTGAAGTCTCTCACCTCTGGCGCTTTCATTGCATGAGTATCCTACACAGAGAAAATCCTTGGCTGTCACCATGCATGAGGGAAGACAAGAGAGACCCTATGTTGACAAGGGACCAACACTGGAGAGAACGCTTATTTACCAGTGCCTGAAACCAGAAACCACTTGCTCCGCTGATTGACAGCAAGTGCAGAACTCAGCCTACATCACCCAGGGTCTTCTAAAACAGCATCCAAGTCTGTGATCTCACAAACCCCAAACTTGGTCTTAACATTAGCCCTACTGTTAAAACATTAGGGTAGAGTATAATGAAGTGTCCCAAACCCTGGCTCCACACAAAGGAAACCACTGCAGCCTGCAAGGCTGTTATGCAGAATAGTAAAGCTGGTGTGGAAGACACATCTCTGGTCTACAAAAAAACACACTGAGCATTGTCAGCCGGTCATTTAAGAGCAGCAGCATGCTGCCTAGCTGCTAAAACCCTCACCTCCACCTTCCACTGTGGCCGCCTCAGGCTTGCAGGGAAGAGCTGCAACTAAAAGCGAACCGTGTCCTGGGCTGCATCAAAATAAGCATTAGCAGCAGGTCAAAGGAAGTGATTCTCCCCCTCTGCTCTTGTGAAACCCCCCCTCAAGTACTGTGTTCAGATGTGGGGCTCCCAACATAAAAAAGACATGGACCTGTTGGAGAGAGTCCAGAGGAGAGCCACAAAACTAATCAGAGGGCTGGAGCACCTCCCCTGTGAGGACAGGCTGAAAGAGTTGGGGTTGTTCAGCCTGGAGAAAAGAAGGCTCTGAGGAGACTTAATAGCAGCCTTCCAGTACCTGAAGGAGGCCTACAGGAGAGATGGGGAGGCACTCTTTATCAGGGAGCGTAGTGAGAAGACAAGGGGTAATGGGTATAAGCTAAAAGAGGGTAAATTTAGACTAGACATTAGGAAGAAATTTTTCACTGTGAGGGTGGTGAGGCACTGGAACAGGTTGCCCAGGGAAGCTGTGGATGCCCCATCCCTGGAGGTGTTCAAGGCCAGGCTGGATGAGGCTTTGAGCAACCTGGTCTAGTGGAGGGTGTCCCTGCCCATGGCAGGGGGGTTGGAACTTGATGATCTTTAAGGTCCCTTCCAACCCCAATCATTCTATGATTCTCTGATTCTATAAATGCTCACTACAGATCAGTTCCATGCAGCCCACCTTGGGTCAAGGAAGCACATGGAAAATTGCCCAGCTGCCTACCACGCAATGGAGTTCAGCATCAAATTCCCTGGCCACCTGAAACAACACAGGTGAAGTGCAGGTGCTGCAATTCTTCTGCTGGGAAATAATCCTTCTTAACCCAGAGCAAACAGGTTTGGTTAGATGTGCTCGGCAAACGTGAGGAGCACAGGTGCCTTCAGAGCACAGGACACT
Source organism: Pterocles gutturalis (assembly GCF_000699245.1). Lineage (NCBI taxonomy): Eukaryota > Metazoa > Chordata > Aves > Pterocliformes > Pteroclidae > Pterocles > Pterocles gutturalis. Next base: position 9,741 of record NW_010100696.1, on the reverse strand, counting down.
TAACAGGCACTATCATGAGACTATCTTAGCACACAATGCAAAATAAGGCTAGACCTTTTTTTTCTTGGGAGATTCAATTGCTAGTTTCTGGGCTCTGGGCTGATTCGGTAGTACTTGGAGCACACAGGGACCCCGTATATGTGGAAGCTGCTACAGGTGGAAATGGTTTTAGAACCTGAGATACGCACAGCTGCAGAGAGTAGGTTATAGCCATTTATTTACAAAGCTATAGATCCAGACTGTACTACCACATACACTTTAAATAATAATAATTTTATCAGGATTATTTACAAAGGAATGCAAGGAAATGCACACAGGGATTTTTACAGTTTCATTTAAGCCATAGTGAGATGACAAACCCCAAGCACCCACAACACACATAGCTGGTAAAATCCGAAAGCACGAAAGAAGAATCATGGCCTACATGCCCGCAACTGCACAAACACATCTACTACGTTCATGAGAAAAAGTACCAATGGTGCATGCCTCTGCCTTGGGCTTGGGGCAGAGCAGCCCTCTGGAACTACCAAGGTAGCCAGGGCTGAACAAGAGCTGTCCCTGAGGATTTGCTACCAGCACAAGAGGGGCCTCAAATCCTTTCCTCCCCCATCACCACTTTCCCTCTTATTCTCTCCTTTTTTTTTTTTCCTCATTTCTTTTATTTGAACATGTGTAGTCTGGGAGAACCCCCAAGCACCACCCGTTTCAAGGACCAGCCCAGTATCATTCACCCAAGCTGTCCTCCCCGCCAGGGGCCTCTGCCCTCAACCAAGCAATGCACGAAGCCCCACTCTCCTGAAAAAAGCTTTCCAGTAACTAAAGCCTTAAACTGCCTCTGCACCATATCACACAGCAACAGAGAAATACACTCAGATCTAACACCACAGGATTTGGAGTCTTGCTCAGCCTGGTACCACCTGAACAACCCTAGGAAATAGTGGCTGGTCACACCACTTGAACCACTCCAGTTTCAAGGTCTGAGACAAGAATTATAAGCACTTGTCAGACCTGCAGAGCCCAAGAAAAGCACCTCTGTGAATTTTAGCAGCTTGACTTTGATAAGAGATCTCAGTGAACCGTGCATATGCCTAGCTCTGCAGAGGGGATGCAGCAGAATAGTGCAGTGGTGGATTTCAAACAGACTTGTTGCACAACTAAATTTATCACAGGAACATGGGGGCACCCTCCAAGTCATACTCCAGCCCTCTTCCCTTTGCCAAAGTGCTGGCAATGCATACTGTCCTGGCTTCAGGGGAGCACCAGTCCCCTCCCAGTGCCTCCTCTAGGGCAATGGGGGACCATCTCAGGCAGTCAGCTGGTAAATACATGGCTTGCAAATGGACTGTAAGAGAAAATGAATACACTGAAAAATATCTAGCAAACAAGTACAGTATCAAAACTGAACATGGTCATTTAATTTTCATTTAACATTCAATTTTGTTTTTCATAAAAAACAAGTTCAAATCCAAATCAGCCCAGTCATTGCTGTCAATGCTCCAACTACCTGTAGGGATCACAAGCCTATCGCTGGAGTGCAGCACTGAGGAGAGCGGGCAATCTCCTCTTCCTGCCTTTCAAACCTGCCTGGGACTTCAGGTGAGGCTGGAGAAGGGCTCTCCCAGCAGCAGGGATGGTCATTGTGCCATCCTTCTGTCTCATGAGCAAGCGAGTGATGACAGAGATTTTAGTCTTGCTGGCATGATTCCTCTGGCTCTTCTTCGGCTTTGGGGTTAGCCTGGCATTTGCAGGTGTGGATGCAAGTACTGGAACATCCTCTAGAACTGTCTAGCCCTTTGTGAGGTGCATGGACACCCCTGCCCTGTCTGAAGTGCTTCTTCTGGGCGCAAGAGTGGGTGGCAAAGCCAACTGGACAAGACTCTTGGTCATGCTGGCAAGACTCCCTGGAGCAGGAGCATGGCAGCCAGTTGCTGCGAAGGAGATAGGCAAGTAGGAGCTTGTCCAGTTTCCAATGTTGCCTCCAGCAAAAAGAAGGTCCACGGAGGCAGGGTGAGTCAGTGCTAGAAACTTCGGAGAGCTGCAGTTTATGGAATGATCCTATGGGCCTTCAAATCAAAAGAGCCACAAAGAAGAAAAAAGGCATGCAAGGCAAAAAAAGGAAATAAGAAAGGAAAAAAACCAAGTGAGACATCAGCAAGTATTCTGAATCCTGGTGAGATGCCAAAACAGCTAGGTCCTCCCCGCATCAGAACCCAAGGGAGCCCTAATACAGCCTGGAAACCAATCTAGAACCATAAAGCAATCTAGAACTAACAAGCGACCTAGACCGTTGCCTAGAACCAGAAAGCGGTCCAGAACGTGCTTTAGAACCAACAAGTGGGCTAGAACACTATTTAGATCCATAAAGGTGTCCAGAACGTGCTCTAGAACCATAAAGCCATCTAGACACTGATCTAGAACAACCTCCCTGCCGAAAAGCCCAACTCCAGAATTCTAACTGCACCAACACCATCCCAGCTCTACAAACAACTGACTGTAAAGGACTCACTGCCTGTCAAAGGCCCTGATAAGGGAAGGCCCTGGGATGTCTCAAACATCTTGGTTGTAAAAAGGCAATAGACAATAATCCTACTCCTTGCTGATAAGAAGCAAAGAACACACCAAAGGCTTTACTCCCCTCACTAACCAAGGATAAACTTTTGCTTAACAAGGTCATGGACCGCAGCTTGAAGGCACCAACAAGGTGTTCAAGAAACATGTAGATGTGGTACTTCAGGACATGGTTTAGTGGGTTAGGTGGTGTTGGGTTGATGGTTGCACTTGGTGATCCTTGAGGTCTTTTCCAACCTTAATGATTCTATGATTCAGTGACACAAGTGGCTTAAGCCCCAGCAGTGTCAGTGCCCCTCAGGGTCACTCCAGCCCCAGCCCTCGTGCATTCCCAGCACCAGCACAGAGAGCCAGGCGATGCCAGGAGTGCAGGGTGCCAGTATCAGGAAGAAATTTTGTACTAGAGGCCTTGCCAGATTTGTGTGAAGGGAAAAGAGCAGGGGACAGCCACCTTTTCCCCCAGCCTCCTCATAAGTCTGCAGCTGGTGGTGCTTTCTTCACCTTGCTGGGTTTTAGGCAAATAAATCCTTCACAGAGAAAAAAAGTAGCCCTGAGCCGGTCTGATATAGAGTGCAATTCCTCTTGCAGGTGCAGGAAGCATATTTTCCCATATATTTTATATTTTGCCTCTCTTTAGCCATGCTAAAAATACACTGACGCCCTTCACATAGACACTCCTCATTCTACTTCTGGCAGGGAAAGGAGACAGAAGCCAGAGAGTCCCTGAAAGTTTTGTTTCCTTTACTTCACTTCACCGGAATGAAACCAGAGAGCGGTGCTCGCAGGAGGCAGGCACCTGTGCCTGCAGCCAAGACAGGAGCAAGGATGGAGCCTGCCAGTACCGCACCCCCTCCAGTTCCTGGAGCTCTCTGCTTCCCATACACCTAATGTAATGGAGACCTGTCAAAGGGCTAGCACACACCCTCTGTATGCACCTCCAGACACAGAGGGGCCACTTGCCAAGCTAGCTGGTCAAATGCATAAGCCACAGCTAGTTGCAGCCATCCCAGCTTCTCTGGTTTCTATGCTGTTTGCAGGAAAAGGGGAATTTCACCTCCCTTTCAGCAGAAATGGTTGCCAAGCAGACCATGATCATGCCTTCCTAGTTTTTTTTTCTTCCTGCAGTTGTCCCAGGTTTCCCCACAAGCAGTGCCTGCCAACCCTTGCTGCAAAAAAAATCTCAATGCAAAGCTTGTTTATGTTTACTCTGACCTTTATTAGGCTGTCAAGGGGTGCTCATTTTGTTCCAGCACACTCATGGTGTCAGTCAGATTGCCTCTTTGTGAGCTATCAGGACTGATAACATGCAAAACCCACAGCAGTTATTTATCCCTGCAATGGTCACAGTTTGCCTTTGTGGTGCACTTGCACATACTGCAGATGGGTCTTTCCACAGATGAAAGGAATAGGGTTTAGGGACCAAGTCCCCACCTCAGTTGCATCTTTCCACCCATTTCTTGCCCCAGGCTGTTGAATTCAGGCAAGTGCAACGAATGGGAAAGGTCAGAGGCAAAACCTGTATTCTGAGGGCCCAGACGAGTTCCTGCTGCTGCGTTATACACTCTAGCAAAGTTGGTTCTCAAAAGACGGGTTAGCGGCATGCGTAGGGCAGACAAAACAGCAGGACTGTGCTAGCAGGGCAAGGCTGTTCCAGCAGAGTAGTCAATAATAAAACAACATGCTTTCTGCTTGCACTCAAGTCATTTGGAGCCCAATTAATTATTAGTTTGAATTAATGGTTGCTAAGTATTTCAAAAGGATAAATAACAATTATAATTGATGTCATGGTTTAAAGGCCACCACACAGCCTCTTGCTAAAAAAACCTCGTGGGCTAAGGCAAGGGCAGGGAGGGTTCACTCATCACTTATGGTCACCAGCAAGCAACAGACTCGACTTGGGAAAACACAAAAACAATTTAATTTGTTAACAATCAAACACAGAGCAAGATAATGAGAAAGAGAACTCCATCTTAAAAAGGCACCTCTCCCCCACCCCTCCCTTCTTCCTGGGCCCAAAGGCTTTGTTCCCAATTTCTCTACCTTCTCCCTCTGGCGGCACAGGGGGCAGGGAATGGGGGTTGCGGTCAGTCCATCCCATGTTGTTTCTGCCACTCCTTCCTCCTCAGGGGAGGCTCCTCACAGTCTTCCCTGCTCCAGCGTGGGGTCCCTCTCACAGGAGAGCCCTTCACAAACTGCTCCAACGTGAGTCCTTCCCACGGGCCGCAGTTCTCCACTAACCGCTCCAGCATGGGGCTCTTCCACATATTCACGGCCTCCTTTGGGTCTGCTCCACCATTCCCCTCCATGGCTGCAGGTGGATCTCTGCTCCACCATTCCCCTCCATGGCTGCAGGGGCACAATGTGTGTCACCAATTCTTCACCACGGGCTGCAGGGGAATCTCCGACCTTCGTGTCTGCGCAGTTGTCTCACACCCCGCTCCTCTTTCCGCCGCAGGGTCTTTCACTGGCTCCCGA
>NW_010100696.1:0-4592 GCF_000699245.1 Pterocles gutturalis | reverse complement strand
CTGCGCTGTGCCGTCTCTTCAATATGCCATTCGCAGAGGTGCTGATGGGCTCGCCCCTGGCCAGGGCGGGTCCAGCCTAGAGCTGGGGAAACTTACAGCAGTTTCTCACAGGGGCCATCTCGGCAGTGCTCCCCCCAGCTACCAAACAAACTTGGAGCTGGGGGAACTTCATCACTTACTTACAGGAGCCATCACTGTAGCCCCTCCCCTGCTACTGACCAAACAAACCCACCACACAAAACCACAACAATCATCATCTTTGCCGTAGAGGCTAATTGAGGCATAGGCTGCTGAAGCAGCTCATTCTGAAGCCTCAGCTGCTCAGCAGCAGAGACAGGGATGGTGTGCATCCCTGTTTGCCCAAATTTTTGCTGTAACCACCAGACCACAGCCCCTCCTAGAGCCCGCCCTGCTGGCAGACTGCTCTGGAATAGAGAGCAAACAAGTGCTCTTTAGGGTGGACAGCTACTGGGGGTAGCAACATCTTCAGCAGCTTGTTCTGGTGGGGTGGCAGTGGCAAATACTCACTGGTTTTCTTACAGCAGCCAAACCCCACATCTGCCCAAAAACCACTCCCTAAGCAGGGAGCTCCTGCAGAGCCTGCAGCTCTGAAGACATCCAGGAGCAAGAATTGGCCTCCCTGACTGTTTATGTGATATTCAAAGGGAGACCGAGAAGGAAACAGCTCTGAGAATCAGGATTTCCTACTGTGTCCCGAGATTGTCCTGGCAATGCCCTACTCTCCCCAATGCTTCAGCATCCCCCCAAGCGCCCCCCCTCAGGACATCCCCACCTCTCACAAGGAGACCCCCAAGAAGCCAGCAGGCATGCTGGGCACTCTGCATGGAGAGATTTAACAGTGTTTTCCTCTCCCCCTCGCCAGGCTCCGCTGGGTCAGACGCCGCATTTGGCAAGAGAATTGCTCCCTTCTAATTTTAGCCTCCAGCTCTCCACCCAGGCAGCAGCAACTCAACTGCTATGGAAAGCTGGGCAGCACTGAGGTGAGGGCTGGGAGACATCGCCTTCAAATGGCCCATGAGGCCACAAGCTACCAGCTAAATATAAACCCGTGGCGAGCAGGGCCTAAAGCAAATCCCTCCACATCACTCAGAGATGGAACAAGGACAAACAGCTCCCAGGATCTGTTCCCAGGACCCAGGCAGCACTCGCAGGACTAGCTTTCTGCCCAGAGGGATAATTTAGGCTGCAATCTTGCAATAAGATCCCACGTGTTTTACATATTTTTGGACAGATCTGGAGCTGGTGCACCTTGGACCCTGGCACACCATGCTGAGCAAGTGCCACTCTGCAAACACCACTCGTACAAGACCCTGGTCCGGATCCTTGCATGATGGTCTCTTCTCCACCATGCTGCCTACTACAAAATGGTTACCCGGGGATGGAATGCCTTCACTGCTGAGGCTGATAGCTGTAACATTGCAGTCGCTGCTGTGGGATTAGGTGCTTGGGGTGGGAGTCGAGTGGGGAGGGTTTTCCCCTGTGCCTGGATGCAAACTTACACTGGTTCCAGCAAACACCACCTGTCCCTCTGTGTAAGAGAAAAACCCCAAAAGGGCATGGAAAGGAAGACAGAAATGGAGCCCTGAGGATTCTGACGGAAGCAGAGGTAGCATGAACCTCAGCAAATCCAGAGAGTTTCTGGACTAAATGCTACCTGACCATGGACCATAGGACTATGCACAAACCAAGCATCTTCTTTAATTTTCACTGTACCTAGAGAAAAGGGACTTTACATCCTTCATAAATAAAGAGGGACACGTTAAAAATTCCCGACTACATTAGCAAATCCTTTTTCTACAGAAACAACTGGCAAAGTCCTGAGTGTTTGCTAGACACGCAGGGCAAAACAGGTAACCACACTCTGCAAATCAAGCGGAGCAGCTGCAGCACTGAGCACAGTGATCTTTACAGGGAAACCAGATGTCTTGGCAGACACCGACTATAGTAAAAAGCCATCGTGGTACTAATTTTCAAGGCACCGAACACCCTTATGACACCAAATAAGTTCTTAAACGTCTCAGCAGAACTGCTTATGGTCCCCAAGAGCTTCTGTAATTATTATCCCTGCATCTTCCTCCACTCCTTTCAGAACTTTGAATCAGTGATTTACTCTGTGCCCTCCAACTCCTTTCTGCATCTGTTCTTTTTTTGACCTCTGCACCCAGGACTGCCAATTCCAACCTCTCTGCTCCGCTGAAATCCCAAGTATTTGCTTCTAATACAGCCTTCAGTTCCTTCCCTCTTATAACTTTTTAGTGGCCATTGGCATTTTATGATCACTCTGCTCTGACACTCATCTCCCTATGCCCCATTTTTGCCCACTTCTTACTTGTGTTAAATAACCCCTGTCATCTGTATTCTCAAATGCTGCCTCTTCTCTCCTGCTTGTCTTGTCTTTTACTTTTCTGTCTTCCTTTACTTCTGCATGAGCAGCAAGACTTGCTAAAATATTTCTTTCCCCTCCTTGACGTGCCTATGTCAGATATCTAATTCAAATACAGAGCTACAAGAAAAGAAGGTGAAAGCAGAATTTGTAAAGGATCAAAGTTTAGGAAGAAAAACCAACTAATCATGCCATTTGGGAAGCACAGGGTTTTGGGACAGAGCATTCAAGAGAGAGTACTGGAAGCCCCACAGTTAATTGGCAAAGCAATTACAATTTGTGAAGCAAAGGAAATCGGCCGCATGGCTGGAGCTGATGGAATGCAGACAGCGATCAGACAGTACAGACAAACTGAAATAATACTAGCCAGACAGAGGTAGGAGGACAGTACGAGTTCAAAGAGGGAGTGTATCCTCTCCTGCCCCACCAGCACACACAGAAGACTGCAGCAAGCAATGCAAATCAGTGAGATGCACCTGGAAACACCTTGCAAGACCTGCAAGGAACGGTGGCACATTCAGAGGAATCACAAGTGCAGAGCACAACTAAGGGGCACCAGCAGCATTAGCATCATTAGGACAGTTTCAGAGGAGCAGCAGGGATGAAGACAAGGGCTCAGCAAGAGGGTAAATGAACAAGAAAGACGGAGGCATTTATTAGCTGCAGACTAGGCACAGGTGAGCAGCACCATGCCAGCAACAGAGAAACTGCCAATGGATGAAAAGGTACTGGCAGGAAAAACAAATTAAATTCAGGTTGAATGCTGTCAATCTTAGCTCCACTACTGGAGCAGGCAAACAATACAGACAACTAAATACATGATTGGCTACAGTCCATAACTAAGGAGGAAAGGAAAACATCCACTAGCAAGGTTAAAGCCTGTCAAACCCTGGTCTCACAAAGAGTGTCCAATTCCCTGAAGAGGCAGGAGACCAAAACAGTGCAGACTGAATTAGAATATATCTATCCAAGGATAAATAAGCTCCCAACATAGTACAACTGTCCTTGAACTCATACCTTACAAATTTCTTCCTGTTCTGAGGAAGTGGCTGAAAAGAGCTGGACTGGGAATAGCCCTGGGAATCAGTGATGGAGCTGGAACAGCCCAGGTGCCTGGGCAGAAAGAGGTGATGCTCCTCCTTCCACAAACCTGATTGCTTAGACCCTGAAGAATTAAACATCCTTACAAAGAGGGTTTTGCCCCTGCCTGCAAGAGGAGAGGATAATGATAGCCGATACCAAACCACTTCTGGTGCTTCAGGTGCTCGCAGCTGGCAGTCTTGCCAGCATGTGGAGACAAACCAAGCATCAACTTCGAAAAACGTTTTTCCACAGACCACCACCTGGGCTGCATTCAGCACTGAAACTCTTTCTAGGGCCCATATGAACTTAAATCCATGCAGATGTTTACTCAGGGCAGGGCAACGGTTCTAGAGGATCCTCACTCGAGGCTTAGGAAAAGCTAGACCTGCTGGGTTAAAGCAAAAGGGTCTACATAACCTGTGTGGGGAAAAAAAAAAAACCAAACACAAAAACAAAAAAACCAAAACCAACCCGGAAAGGTGAAGCTGTTGGCAACAGTAACACTGAGGCTGCTGTCAGGGTGCCTGTCTCAAAATTGGCAGGAAAGGACTCAGCAACTCTTGGAAGAGTGAATTAAATCAGAAAAATTATAAATGCTTGAAACTTGTCCTTCAGAGCTAAAGCATCCTAGAGGCACAGCACTCAAGTTTCAGCTGAGAAACTGAAAAAGAAATGATGCGCAGGCTTAGTGTTTTAAGAATAAGCAGTAATTCAGTGATCCACAGCTGACACATTGGTTGGTTTTGCTGTACAAGCCTGTTTTACAAAGTAAATATAAGCCTAAGAAAGAGGTGGTGATTGCAGACACATGCTAGCACAGGCCACAAACATAGGGGGAATTGAGCACAGCAGCACATTATACCATCGCCTGTCTCACAGACTCAACTCAGTTCAGGTTGGAAGGGACCTTAAAGATCAGTGAGTTCCAACCCCCCCTGCCATGGCAGATTGCTCAAAGCCTCATCCAGCCTGGCCTTGAACACCTCCAGGGATGGGGCATCCACAACTCCTCTGGGCAGCCTGTTCCAGTGTCTCACCACCCTCATAACCAGAGACAGTTCGCAGAATCACATAACGTTAGAGACTGGAAAGGACCTCGAAAGAT
>NW_010100695.1:0-46207 GCF_000699245.1 Pterocles gutturalis | reverse complement strand
CTGTCTCGGGGAGGAAAGTTGTTCTGCTGTGGCTCAGAGCTTGCTTTGTGAGGTACCTAGCAGAGAGCTCTTGAAATTTGCGTCCACCTTAACAGAGAGATTGTTTGCCGAGCCGCACAAGAGGCAAAATGTGCCAAACGGTGGGCCAGGAGAACAGTGGTTTTAAGTCTGGCAGGATGAAGTCAACGTTGCAGTGATTGCATAAAGTAGAAATAATTTTGAAGTGAATCGTTTTTTAAGCAATGTAAGATTTACCAAGATGTACTTCAAAATGGGTGAAGATATCTGACTTGTGTAGTATGCCTGAAAATCAAATTTATATGTAAGCTGTGACAAGTTCAAATAACACACCAGATTCTAACAAGCCACACAATCTCATGAAGCATTCAAAAGAGCTGTATTTTGCCAGCCTGGAGAGAGGTAATTATTGTTTTGGGAGCTGTTGAAAGTTGTGTGTGTGATATTTCCCAGTATGTTGTTTTTGCAGTGTTATCCAACTCTATTGATGAATTAGTTAAAATTAGGAACTGTCTTGTAAAATATTTTGAGCAGGTAGAAAATAAGGAAAACATCCTGTTATCTTATCACAATGGCTAGCCAGTGCAGTAGTGTCATGGTATTTGTTACAGGGCAATAAAACAGCCTGCTGTAATAGACACCAGGGTGAGTTTAATGGAGCTGTTTGTCTAAATCAGAGTTGAATTGCGGCTGGTAACCTTTCACCCACTCTGCGAGCAAAAAAGAACAAACATACTGAGGAACATACTTGTAGCTGTGAGGGCTTTGCTTTTTCACATGGAGTGGCCTTATATCTGCTTTGAAAAATTATATTCTAGACATTTTTATCAATATATATTTTAGGGAGAACAGTTATGCCTCTTAGTTTTGATTCCTTTAGACTACAGAGTTGTAAATTACTTCACAGTAGGAAACAGCCTTACCCTGTGGTAAGAAGTATCATACCCCAAAGAGAAAAGACAGCTCCTTGGGACATATGCTAAGATTCTTGCCAGTTGTCTGGCAAGAGACTGGGTTCTCTTGGCTCTGTTTCTAGTTCAGGAATCCTTAGTCATATACAGATATTTTTATTGGTAAAGGATTGGGGTTTGTCACTTTTTCCACTGGCAGTTAAGTTAGAGCTTAAAACTTCTAGTATAGTCTTTAGTTTTTGTATTTGCCCTGTTTTCCTTTCCTTGATTAAAGTAGTAGAAATAAAGTTTTCAGTGCAGAACTTTGAATCCTAATGCACATAATTGTCTTCAATGAGTTAGAGAAATTAATCTTGTATTATGTGTAGTCTGCACTTTTCATAGAATTTATTTTGTGGGGCTGTTATAGCCAGCTCAGTTGGTAATAACTAACTAGGTGATTTGCCTTCTGTAGGAATTTCATTATAGTGAAATACTGACATCTGTTTCTGGTCATGTTCAGTATAGTTGGCCTGTATAAATAGCTTCAGAGGGAGGCAAAGAGCAATTGATGTGCTATCTAGGTTTGTGACTTTAGCTGTAGTTTTTTGTAAAATGGGCCATCTGCTGACATCTTGCAGCCTCCCCTTTTGACAGCATTTGTAGCAAATTATTTATGTGCAACTAAAATACATTAATCACACTGTACAGTTTATTTTACTGAGTGTTTTAATATGCACATAAAACTTAAATGTATGAAAAGTGCTGGGGTAAAAATAAGGATACAAAGTGAATATAAAATCACCAGTGTAACTAGTGCTAGCATGTGATCCTGTTGTAATTCTAAAACTGCCTTTTCTTCCTTCCTTCTAGCGGGGCAGTGACTAATGAAGTATACCTTTGGCAAACTTGATGCTTTGTTCTTTAATCAGTATTTCTGTGTACTGGTTTGAATGACCGAACTGGAAGGAAATGTTTGTTATATAGACGGTCTTTTGTACTAATGCTGTAATGAGTAGAACTCAGGCTACAAGTGCAATGGAAGGTTCTGTTCGTTCTTAAAGCTGACTAACTGTTCAATGTCCCAACATGTCTGGCAGGTGTTAAGATGACTAGGAGCCACAATAATTGATAAAGTTCAGAGTTGTGAAGACTTGTTTTCTATGAAGATTTAAAGATTAAACTTTGGCAAGAGTAGTAAAAAGCTGTAGAATGTGCTAAGAGAATATTGGAGCAGAGGGTAGGAAATGTACCTTTTGTCTGACTTCAGTTACCTCTCAAAGTTATAAATGGGTAATATTAATGCATCATGTATAACTGAAGTGGTGAGTGATGCAGAAACAAAACCAATTAGTTCCTTGTATGGTGGTCAAACGAAGACATTCTGCCAGGAGTGTTGTGAATGTAACCTTTAGAGAACTTTGGTTTTAAAACTGAAAACTGGACAGTTTGTAACAGTTCATTGTTTTAAAACTTACTAGGTAAAAATTCCACTAAGCATAAAATACCAACCCTGAAATAATTTATTGAAAAACTGAGTACCCTTTTACTGCACAACCTTAGTACCTTCAGAAGTGGGAAAAGCTTTAACAATTTTTTTCAATCAACTCATCTAGAGATTCCTAGAGAGAAGAGAGACAGTGGATTGAGTGCTATTAAGTGCTTAGGTCACAATCTAATTTACAGAAGCTTACAAAATACTTTCTGGTAACTAGTAGTATCGGTAATATGACCAGATTTTCTACAGACAATCTGTTGGGTCTTTCAGAATTAGATAAGGAGCTACCTCAGGGTTCCTAATGCTTTAGTTTTACTTGATTGTGTTCAGCAATAAAAGCACATTATTTTGCCGTTCTGTTTAAGGATCAAAAGACTTTCAGTTTTGTATAAAAAGAAAAAATCTGCCTTTATAATCAGATTCTGGCTGGTGTCATATTTTGAACCTCGAAGGGGGATGATTTTGCAATAGGTATTAATTAACTTTGGAGAAGTGCAATCTTAGAGGCTTAATGGGCAAATCAGAATCTGCACTTATCAGAATCACTTTTTCAGTTGCATAAAATGTTTGCAACCCTCACTGTCTTTCAGTTTCATTCCTCCAACACACTTGAGGACTCAAAATAAAAAAGTGAATTTGCTACTTGAACTTCAGGGCAGCTGCTGTAGCAGACCAGTGTGAACTCATTCACTGTTGTTCAAAAATGAATTTCACTGGCAGGCCCTGTGGTAATTACTTTCTGACTATTATGGGTGCATTTAGGCTTGGGCCAGCTATGGGTTTTTTAGGTGCAGATAAATGACTTTGTGCGATGAACTGTTAAATACAGGTGTTTCTGTCTGTTTTCTAACTTGACAGAATAGCTTAGCATAGTGCAAGCCAGGACATGAATTTGCATGGCTTTAGTTACTTTGCAATAACTGTCCTTTATATGTGCCATGCCTTTGTCCCCTTTATCAAAAAATGCAATGTAGCTTAGTCTCTGAGATGTTTTCCCGTATGTGATAGGAGCCAGCTATGGAAAGTTACTGCACATTAGCTGATGTAATCCTATTTCCCGTTGTACCTTAAACTCATTTGTCTACATATACCATTACTGGCCTTCTAGAAATGGAATGTGACAAACCATGCCTCTGCTGTAGCTGTTTCTGTAATGTATCTGTATTTGCAGGAGCAATCTTTTGTTTTTCAGATCCCCTCTTGATGTCAGTACGGTCTTCCCAGCAAGGCAAAAAGATTGACTTTTCTCTGTGTAGTCAGTGCTGTCGTATGCATAAAATAAACTGAAGATAAAGCATTTAGGTGTGGTAGTTTTAAATGTCTTTTGGCTAATGAGAACAAAATTGTCAGATCTTTCTGTGAAATACTGTATGTGTAATTAGTACATAGTTATGATGACTAGAAAACATTCTGGTATTAACAAAGGATCAGAAGTGCATGAAAATACATTTATTTTATTAAATGTTGATTGGAATTAGGGAAATGCCTACTATTTGAATTTATTTTGGCCATAGTGTTTTAGTAATTCATCAAATACTGTCTGGATTTATGGACTGAACCCTAAAAGCGCTGTGTACAGCCTATGCATTTTAAAAGCCACAGATATGCCTTTCTGTGGCCCAAGCCAAAAAAGTTATGAATTAGCAAGGTAGGACAAAGGGTTTGGAGCAGAGGTTTGGGACTTGCTCCAAGAAAAGCCCAAACAAGGAATAACCTGCTAATAGTGGAGACGACTGTATTGTCTGAAATTCTGATCTTGTTATCTAAACTTGTATTCTGCACAGGATGAGGGTATTGCTGAAGTGTAGAATGATGTGTAGACATCAGAGTGATGCAATTAAGCACTTGTGCCACAATTGCAATGAAGCTCTAGCATGCCTCAAACTGCTTGCAAAGACAGGTGTTGGAGCTGTGGCTTGCTGCAGGAAATGGATTGTAGGGCAGCTTATGGGATAATTTAATACCTATTTTTTCCTGATTGCAAAAGTTCTGGGTACAGGCCATCTTTGGGCCAGTATTTTCTTAGCTGCAGCATTTACCACAGTAGAATACAAATTTTGCAAGTTATGTAATTGCTCATAGTGCTGAGAAGGTAGCCCCATTTGCCCTGTTGTACACTGGAATTGCAGAGTAATATAACAGGATATACATAAGATATCATCCAAAATTGCTGTTGGAAGAAAGTTAATCACTTACTAGCATCTTGAGCTTCAGTGATGAGTGATTCAATATAGCTTTTTAAGAAAAGTAGATTACACTTAATTTTAGAAAAGTAAAATGTGAATGTCGCATTACTGTGGAAGCTAAGACATATCCCTGTGGGTACTACGCTTCATTTATTGAAAGATTTTTTTTAGTTATACGTAACTACTTCTGCATCTGTTTTCCATAAATATGTTGAGTCTTAAAAACAAATGCTAAGAATTTTTTGTCTTCCCTAAGGGGAGATAAGGATGAATTTATAGGAGCTAAGGTAGACTACAGGGGAAACTATCAGGCTGCTGATAGTATGGGTGAAAAATTGTCTGATTAACTGACCTATTAGGTAATTAAGAGCAGCTTTGTGAATTTGAGCTACTTGTCAAACCTGCCTGGATGCCAAGTGTCAAAGTTGGTCTGAAAAGTATGCTTACACAGTAGGTGTTTTTGTATTTTATTCCACGATGTCTTTTCAGAGGGTTTCAAGTTATTCCGTTAATCATGTCACTGGCAAAAGGACCATCTGCCCTTTGACGGTGGTGGCAGAGGCATTTCAACTCTATAGAGAAAGTATGGCTTCTCCTGTTGCATGATAGATATGTGTATGCTGTTTTGGGCTATTGTGAAATGCAGAACAATTTGTAAATGGCAATCAAAGAAATGTAAACATAGGGAATGAATCTAAACATATATTTCATTGATATTTTACTCACTAAATTGAAATTACTAAGTGGCCTTAGGAGTTAAAGCAGTTCTTACCAAGAACATGATATTTAAGCACTCATTTTTTAAAATAGTGCTTTTAGACACCATCTTCAGTTGTCACCTCATCTTTTAACTGTAAGTGAATAACAAGATGGAGGCCCTTTCTTTCCCTTATGCCAGACTTTCTCTATGTGGTATGTTCATTGCAAATTCTTGATTACCAAAGTAATGGCTACCAAACATACCTGAGATGTTTGATGCATATCTTGATTACAAACATCTTTTAACATCTTGTGTAAGCAAATGTTTCTGATTCCGTTGCAGGCATATGTTTTTCTTGCATGTAAAAGAAGATCTTGCTGGTCATCTTCAGTGTTCTTCTGAGCATGCAATTGAACTTAGTGCATTGTTGGCACAGATGAAATTTGGAGATTATAACCAGAACACTGCCAAGTACAATTATGAAGAGTTGTGTGCAAAAGAGCTCACCACTACAGTTTTGGAGAGGTAAAGGAGCACAATGATCTAACCTCCTTCTTGGAGACCAAAAGCATAAGATTTTGTTATACACTAAAGCCTCAGCAATTAAGGGTATCTTGTGTTGTTAAAAAAAAAAAACTTTGGAGATCAAAATACAACCTGAATGCTTTAACTAATGTCTGATTTCAGTTCTTTTTTTTGAGCTCAAGTATGACTTTTTTTTGGTGAAGAGCAAAAGCTGTTGAGCTGTAGTATTTGGGGAAATACAAGTATCTAAATACTTGGAGCCATGTAATCAAATTGCAAGTGTGTTATAGATACTTGTGAAAGAAAGTAACAAGAATTTATCTGGCTTAGTGCCCTTACACTGAGTAGTAAACAGGATTCCCAAAACACCTTCATAGCTGAATTCCTGAATGTGAAGAAAGTTTCAGTGTATCTTTTCTGTACTTTTTTGTAGTTATGAACTTAGTGGTTGTTGGAGGGGGGTGGGGGTTGTAGCTGGAAAGCGTTAATTACATGTAGCTTTTCAATTTCTAAGCAAATGCACAGTATTGTCTCCTGAATGTTCTCAGGATGTTTTGGTAATTCTCAGTGCTTTCCAGTTAATGATTACTGGAAATCTATAGCCAGATAAAGCAGGTCAGGAGCATTTAATAATCTGTTTAACTAGGTCATCTAAAAACCCATGTTAAAACAAGCTGCTGACAGTAACGGCACACACTTGAGTTATTTCACCTATCCTTAATCTTTTTATCAACAGCATTATTGCAAAACACAAGGAGCTAGAAGGCCTAAGTCAAGCTTCTGCTGAATACCAGGTTCTACAGATTGTTACAACACTGGAGAACTATGGGGTAGAGTGGCATTCAGTGAGAGATAGTGAAGGGCAAAAACTCCTTATTGGTGTTGGACCTGAAGGCATATCCATCTGTAAAGATGACTTCAGTCCTATCAACAGGTACGTGTTTTTCATCTTCCATTTTTGTAGAAGCACTGAGCATGCCTCTGGTTTTTACATAAATATCCAAAATTGCTCTATAAATTACTAAAAGGAGCTATTGGAATGTAGCATCTGAAGGCACTACCTGCTTATAATCAAGATGATAACTGGCCTTAATACTCTTGATTTTTGTATGTGTTTTTGAGGTGGCACCTTCAATCCAGCATTACAGACAACAGTCAGAGATCATTGTAACTGTTGATAAAAGTGCAGCATAGTAGTTTGTGGAAAATGCCCTTGTCTTTGAAAGCTAAATAACCTTTCTTTTTTTGTATTCGTTTTTAGGATTGCTTATCCTGTTGTTCAAATGGCAACTCAGTCTGGGAAGAATGTATATCTGACTGTTACCAAGGAGTCCGGTAATAGTGTAGTTCTCTTGTTTAAGATGATCAGTACAAGAGCAGCAAGTGGACTCTATAGAGCAATTACAGAGACGCATGCATTTTACAGGTCAGTATTGCCACTAGAGTCAACTGCTGCTGCTCTTATCCACAGGATTTGAATTAAGTGCTTAAGCAACCAGAAGGCTGACTGCACTTCAGAAGTTCTCTGCAAAATTTCATTGTCTTTGGCAGCCTCTACTTTCCTCTTAAGTCCAGAAACTGAACAGGTTTTTGCTGCTTTCCATTTTGCGGGGAGGGAGCACAAGACAAGTAAGCAAAATTTCTCAGTCCATGACTCTGAATAACAGCACTTCAGAATATAAACTTGCTGTGTTATTTGATACTTCATAAACAATACTTATGTCACTATGTAAGAGGGAGGATGAGATAGCAAAGGAGAAGATGCTGTCTTACAGAATATGTAGGTGAAGCTCATATGCACATGTACTCCTTGTTTCTCCTTTATTTGGCTTCTCTAGTTGATAGAAATTATCTGCGTGCCACCTTTCCATCCCATGTATTTAAATCTTCTTACAGTTCCTCTGTCCTGGCTCACATGCCCAAGATATTGTTTCATGCCAGCAGCTATCCATTGTGTTTATCTTGTTCTTTGAGACTCATTTGTTGGTGGCTGATTTTTTTAAGCCCCTTTTCATTCCTACTGTGAGATCCAATACTGATAAGTAGAACCGTCAAAGATTCTTAGTAGTGTTACCTCCAAATTAAATACCACAAATCAGTTTCAGTTACTTTGTAAGAGAAGAATTGGACTTAAAGCAGAGGAAAGTATGTAGACTAGGCAAAGACCTGTCCAGCTTCTCAAATTAGATCATTTTAATACAGTTACAGCAATTAACATCAACTAGTTGCCTTTCTAACCACTGCAGCTAATCAGCAGCTCATCACTGCTTATTTTGTGAGCCTGATGTTAAGCATGACTTGTTCTGCTCTGTAATTACATGCCCTTGCACTGCTGTTTTGCACTCTTAATACCTTTTTTCTGGGCGATTAAAGCATTATATAACTACTTAGTCTTAACTTTTTGATCTTTGTCTCTGCTTGTAACTTCTGCTGTCCTTTGCAGTTTCTGATTTTAATTTAAGCAGAACTTTAGTTAAAATAGCATTTGGCCATAAGCTTAGATCTTGGACCTTGGGCCCTGGGAGGCTGTAGTCCTTGTGTTGTGTGTTTTTCTTTCCTGTGTTGTCTAGAGAAGTGATTTGCCTTAATAGGCTAGCAAAGATGTAACTATATCACTGAAACGTGACAAGCATGCTTAGGGTAGCTCAGTGGCAAATACAAATGGCTTAATTTAATACTCTACACTGCATTCACACTGGTTCCCTTCAGATGATATGACAGTAATGTATAAAGTACTGAGTAAAAATTTGGTTAAAGACATTACTTGATTCTGCTAAAAAACTTTGAGAGCCTGTCTAGAGAAAGAGGTATTGTGCCAAAGACTATGAATTGGAGTTCTTTAATGCAGTGTTTGGAAATTACCATGTAAAGAGGTGTTGCCAAGCTGAACTGTGGATTAAGCAAGCATTGGCTGTTTATGTTAGCATAACACCTTAAGTCCTTTCCATAGGCTGACTCCATTCTACCTGACTGTTGACATTTTTGAAGATGTAAAATAACTGTCACTCTTCCATTTTACACTTCTCAAAGTAGAGTTGTTATGCAAACAACATTCAAGAGCTTAAATATTACCTTGGACTGCTATTTGCTTAATTTCAGTGCTGTTATTTGAGCTTTGGGAACAAATTATTGTAAGGATAGGTTTATTGTTATTAACTGAACAAGTTTGCCTTTGTTGTATTGTTTTTTAGGTGTGACACTGTTACCAGTGCTGTCATGATGCAGTATAGTCGAGACTTAAAGGGCCACCTAGCATCTCTATTTCTGAATGAAAACATTAATCTTGGTAAAAAATATGTCTTTGACATTAAAAGAACATCAAAAGAAGTTTATGATCATGCAAGGCGAGCTCTTTATAATGCTGGCATTGTGGATCTTGTTTCAAGAAGTGATCAAACTCCACCAAGTTCTCCCCTTAAGTCTTCAGAAAGTAGCATGAACTGTGACAATTGTGAGGGGCTTAGCTGCCAACAAACAAAAGCTCTACAGGAGAAGTTACGGAAGCTAAAGGAGTCCATGCTTTGTATGGTGTGTTGTGAAGAAGAAATAAATTCAACCTTTTGTCCCTGTGGCCACACAGTATGCTGCAAGACCTGTGCTTCCCAATTACAGGTAATTGTAATGCCATGAGTTACCAAACATGTGTAAGTTTTGGGTTTCTATATTCTTAACAGTCATGGATTAATATGTTTACATTGATATTGTAGTAAAAGTTTTAAAATTTTGTTTGGTAAACTAATTCCAGAGAACATTCTGTTTAGATGATGTGCTTGGAAGGTAAGTTTTAGCTGTGCTCACTTAACTTGCGCTGAGGGTAAGAATTAGCTGCATGTTTCTCATGATCCCGTTTCTAATATGAAGATTAGGGAAAGGTTCTCTGTGTACTTGGGGGGGAAGTCTCCGGTACGCGTAGACGCTCTCAAAATATGAAGTAAACTAATTTCCTAATGTTTTTCCTTTCCAGTCATGTCCTGTTTGCAGATCTCGTGTAGAGCATGTCCAGCATGTGTACTTGCCAACCCACACCAGTCTTCTCAATCTGACTGTTATATGATCTACGTATACACTTTAAACCCATCATGTACTTTTTAAGCTGCACTAAAATGAAATGCAACCATTTGATTGTGAAGAAAGCAATCACTCTGGCACCTATCCGTGATCAAAAGCAAAAATACTGCATTTTTGAACATAGTTTTATTTGTTCAGCATGTCCAAAATGGTTTGGAACATCTTTTGAGAGCTGAAGTGTAATCGATTCATGTTACTTAAAAGGAGACTAATGCATAAGTTTGTAGCATGGCAGCATTGACAAAAAGCTAGGTAACCCTGGCGATGTGGTGTACTCACATTGATATACCCAGCAAGAGCAATGCAGCCTTTTGTTTTACACTCTCTCAATCCTTTTTAGTGCAGTCACTCCATTTATTTTAGTAGTAAGACTAGCTTTTACAAATATCGGTTTAGTATGGTTCATAGTTTCTGCTTTTAGTAACTGCTTTAAAGAGGAGAGGACTTCTTTTAAAAAAAATTGGTTCTTAAACTGAAGTTACAAGGCTTCATCAAGCAGCTGTGTTTAATTTAGGATTCTGTTAAATAGAAAACAATTCTGAGAGAATAGCTTTGGATGAGGTTGTTAATCTTGAAGTGTTGAGGGTGGGTCAGGAAAGTCTTCTGGTTGGCAATGTCCCATGGAAGCACTGTTATGGGATTTCATTTACAACTCTCAATGGGCAAGGTACTCCCAGATTTCCCACATCGAGCCTGGCTGGTGGTCTTGGGAGCTGCAGTCAGCTGCCCTTTAAGTTGGTTTTATTTTTGGAGAATGATTTTAAACTATTAGACATGTACCATTAATTTCCAAAACAAGGGTTGTGTGTGATTTTAAATGCTTTCTTCAGTTAACATCTTTATTGGGTAGGTCATTTCCTGCTAAAATATTTTTAATCTCCACCCCCTTACTTGGGCATTTTGGGCTTTGGTTTCCTGGTGTATTCTCCAGGGTACAGAGGGAACTAGAGACCATATTTGGGTGCAATACTGGCTTAAAGCTAGAAAAGTACACTGTCACTTTACTGAAATTTTCTGACTATACTTTTCATATTGCCTTAATGTAGCAGTAATGTGTGTTTATGCATCTGTTTCTTTGCACAGACATTTTGTCAAAATATTAAAACTCTACTTTTTTATGACACATTAGCATATAAACCTTACTCTAAGAGGGTATTTATTTTTTCACTTAGTAAAGAAAATTTTGTTTCCTCATGAAGCAAGAGCTTTGTCCTATATTGTAGGTAACTTCTGTCTTTTTATATTCAGATTAATAAAGGACTTTAAAAATCTACTTTGTGTTGTTGATAAAACTTTAATTTTCTTCTGAAATTCATCTGAGGCATTACTGAACTGAAAATGCAGTATGAAGTATTTTCATGTTTACAGTCTTGTATGTTGTGTCATGTTTTAAGAGGTAATGAAGTTTCCTCAGGTGCATGCAGATTTCAAGGGAGGGAAGAAAACTGACATTGTATAACCACCTTTGTTCAGGCAGCGTACTTTAAAAAGCTAACATATTCCAGTTGTAAGACAGCCTTCAGAATTAACTTTGTGAAGAACTTTCCTACAGTAAATTGCCACAAATATATGGGGTATATTCCAGTGAGATGACAGAAATGAAAAAATGCAACTTAAGAGTAGAGATTTGGAGTTTCAGCAGTCCTGTCTAGGGAAGTTCTTAAATACAGATGTGTTGGTGTCTTTTTGACTCAAGCTATACATATTTACTAACTTACAACTCTGCTTTCACATTCTTGAAGAGATGGTGCTTGAGCACTTCCAGCATGGTCCTCTGGCTTACCCCCCCCAGTAAGCTGAAGGGTGTAAGACAGTGCTGGGATCAGACCAAAGCTCTGGAATCCATGGGGCTCTATTCTGGCATGTGTGAGCTGAAGTCACTTAACTATGACCTTTTAAAATGAATTTATTTCTATTTAAAACAGATTACTGCGGAGTAGCATGTAAGTGTTTTCAGTGAAGACTATATCCAACTAATGTACCAGTGTACAATAGTGCTAAAGCCACCCTTCCTCACTTCCTGAGATTACTCTGTTCTGTGCTAACAGAATTATACGAGTAACACCTAATCTATCATACTATGGCAGCTGGCTGAAATGGATTGTAAATTAATATAAATAGATGTTAATACAGGCATCTGATTAAAGCATTCAACAAGATCAAGCTCTTAAAATAGGCAAGCACTATCCAGCTCCTTGTAATTAAATTGGCTGTGTAATTAGACATCCCTAATAAAAATAATTCCAGTAGTTAGAACTCTAATCAAGGTGAGGTTTGACAGGTAATATGGCATAGGTGGAATTCTGGCAAAGCCTGTGATGTCTGTAAACATCTTCTGCCTAGTCTTGAAAAGCTATGCAGAGGTGGGACGGAAGTGCCAAGGTACAGGTCCAGACAAGAGTTGGTTGTATCTGAGGCTGCTTTTAAGTCAAGTTCTGAATTGGCAAAGGAGACTGGAGCACAAGCAGAGGCTAACAGCTTTTTCCAGTTAGGAGAAGTGCCACCAGTACCTTAGTAGGCTCCATAACCAGTGGGGCTTTAACAGAATGCTCTTACCTGTTCTGAGAATAGAACACCAGGTAACCTCTTCTGAACACTGCAAATTGCCAAAAGCCTCACTTGGAGTATATGTAAGATCTAAGGGGATGCAAAACAATATGAGAATAGCTTTGATTTGTTCACTGACAGCTTTTGCCAGAAGCATTGTTTGAAATGCAGTTGATCACACTATGCTAGAAAAGTTTTGCTTAGCCCTCCAAAACTGCAGTGGTATGCATTGCTCAATGTTTGCAGTTCCAGTATATTGTTTCTCATAAGAAGTACTATGTCCAATCCACATGAGCTGCCAAGAGCTGTCAAGAGTGTAAAAGAAACAACAGGAAATCTTGAACTCTGCTTGCAATGTAGCCATACTGCAGAAAAAGTCTGGTCTTGTTTGCCAAAATGCTGTTCTTTCTTCTAAGCAGCTTTGTCTGAATGTTGTAATGGATGGCAGTGGGGAAAAAAAAAACAAACAACTACAGAATAGTTTGTGAGAACAACTGGAGTTTGTGTCCTTTATGCTTCTTCCTCAGGTGTGGGAGGATTGATCACAAAGCTTCATTTGGTGCCTCTCACACCTTGTTAGTGTATCTGCATACCAGGAGCTTGTCATGAAGTCAGCTCCTACACTGGTATTTGCTACCCAAAGCTAGTACAACTTGGCAAGAAAACTCTCAGAAAATTCACTTCTCATTTATGTTCAAAGTTGCAATGCAGCTGCTGTAATCACAGCAGGTGTGTGCAATGTCATTTTAAAAGGCAATAGTCTCAAGTTTCTGCCACAAGTACCTAAATGAGGAAAACTCACCTTCAGAGACAGTATGACTTGTTGGGTGAATTCAGGAGCAGGAGCCCTGTTATCTATTTGGGCCTCCTGGCAGTAGGATGGCATTCAGATGTGGCCATGTGGAGAGAGGGTTGCGAGTAGGAGAGACACTTAGTAAAATGCTGTTATGCCTAAATGTTATTAATAAATAAGACAGGGATTTAGCAATAACTACACCTGTGCTACCCAGGCTCCAGTGGTATCTGCCTGGCTTTCATCCTCCCTTTGCTGCATCAGGATCTCTGTTTTGGAAAGCTCAGCCTGCGAGGAACTACAAAGGCATGATGTTGAGATATTTCAAGTTACAACTGTTAGGAAAGTACAGTTCTGTCCTCCTGCATGTAGTTGCTCATTTCAAGGTACATACAATGTAAAAACACTAAGAATGAAGCCTTCTGTATTTTGAATTTATTTTGATTTCTTCCCCAAGTGCCATAAAAGCACGTACACAGCAGCACTTGTATATTTCAAGATTTATTTCCTTGCTAAATCAGCACTGTTGTGTTCCTAACAGAATGCCCTCAGGGGAAAATTCTCATCTGTCAGCCTACACTATTTCACTTCACAGCAGCATGCTGCCAAGTTGATCAAAGGCAGGGGAAAATTACAGCTCAGATCTCCCATATACAGTTTTAAACAACACACTTGCTGTGGAGTGTTAAAATTATGAATTGCCAAATCTTAGCTTCAGTAATGCCTGGTCAAATATCCTTAAAATCCCTGCCCCTCCGTCCGTTTTCACTGAGAGTAGTGCCAGCTAGGTGCTTTGGCCACCTTTGTGCCCAGGGATTCAGACAGTAGCAGCCTTTTAAAGCAGAAAGCAGCAACTGATGAATGGGTTTAAAAGTAAGAAATTTCAGTAAAATTGTGGAGGGGGAAAAAAAAAACCTGAAACTGGGGCAGACTGCCAGAAGAGAGGTGGACTTTACATGGCAGGGCCTGAGTGCAGCTTTGCTGGAGGAAGTTCCTGGGGGGGTTCTTGTGCAGGGTCTGGGGCTGTAGCTGACCCTGGGCAGGTGGTCTCACTGGGAGTGCTGCAAGCAGGTTCTGGGTGGAAAGTGGTCTGGGAGAGGCAGGTGAGGGCTGGACAGGACCTGAGGCGTGCTGGGGCAGGGGAGCTGCTGCTGGGCTGGTAATGCCCTGGGGAAACTCCAACGGGAGCACACCTGGAAGGCCGCAGACAAACCTCCCGATCTGCAAGGAGCTTATAACATCACACAACTTCAAGGTAAACCATCAGCTGGACCCCCTTTGTTCAACAGTTTCAGCTGCTTCGAAGCTGGGGGAGGGTGACACACAAGCTGGGGGGGAATCAGTCTGCCCCTGAAAGCTGGTGCTTTTCTCTGCCTTCGCTTTGACCTTTTCCTGAGTGACCTGGTTTAGCCTGTCTACTATTTGCTGACCCTTCCTTATTCCTGAAGACTCTTCTGTTCTCTCACCAGTGATTTCTAGGATCCAGGCTCTGAAGCCAACCTTCATCTAGCAGTTATCCACATAACCTTTTCCCTGGGAAAGAATCTGACTTTCTTTGGCCAACACCATCCAGTGAGGATTTCATACACGCTCTTCTCTCTGTGCCTTGCCAGGAGCACAAAGGGCACCATCTCCATCTGTGGCAGCAAGAAAAAAATCAGTATGAATTAAACTCTCCTCTTACCATTGGGGTGCCTGAACAAAAATGTTTGCCTATAGGTACCCTTTCAGGGTCACTTAGTGGTTGTGGTGGGATTAACTGGGTGTGCAGATGTGTGAAGGTTTTTGCCATCACCTTTTTTTATCCAGTAGTTGGTGTCTAGCTTCTCTGCTTCTTCAAAGCAAATCAGTGCAGGTAATGACAGACAGTAACATGGCAACTTTTTACATAAACAGGCTTGCTGGAGCCAGATCTTCCTCTCTCCTGCCAGAAAGCTGTTTGTCTGAGGAATCCATGCATCTGGCACCAAATTCCAATCATAGCACTACAACTGTGGGAATTGCAGAGACATTGGCAGCTTATCTGAAGAGACAATATTTGTTTTCCTTGTTTAGAACTATAAATAGTCAATAGAGGACTCTCATTCAAACAGTATTGATGGTTGCAGTCATCCAGGCACAGAGAGACAGCCAACAATTGGACTTCCAAGCCAACCCAACTCTTGCTTGAGAAGCTGAAGTTCCAAAAGGGCAATGCAGAAAGCATGTGCCCAGCAGCAAACTAGCCAAGAAGGTACACTGACACACCAAGTGTAGTTGTTTGCTTATGTTGTTGATTTGAACTGGAATTTTTTTAAAATACCTTCAGCTCTTCTGTGGTTTGAGCAGTTGGCTTCCTCCTCCGCCCCTCTGAGATCCACAAAGTGAATCAATACTGAAGTGTCCTGAGAGCACGCACATTGTTATTCTTGAAGGGCAGTTGTGGGGTCTTTAGTGACCTGAAAGTGGTGCTTTGCCACCTTGTCCCTAGAGCATTTGACCCTCCCCTGGGGCTGAAGAAGTAAATGACCACAGTTCTCCTGTTCATGGAGCGAACAATTCCTCCACTGCGACAGGAGGAAGAAGAGGACCTTTTTTCCGTGATATTTTTAAAAGGAAAAAAAAAAAAAGAGAAAAGATTGCTCAGTTTCTGTTCTTAAGAATAGTTGACAGTCCCTTCTTGGAGGAGACATTTGAGACTGGTAAGAATAATAGGTGTGGAAAAACTTACAGAAGGAAAAAGAGAGATACAAATGTATTGCCTGAAAGGTGTTGATCTTGGGTAGGTTCCCAAGTGCCAAGTGCTGGCATTTCCCCCTCAAGTACTCTTCCTAGCAGAAGGATTTCCTTCAAAATCAACTGCCATGTCCAGCAAGCCAAGGTCATTAGCGCAGACATTCTCTCTAAGTGTCAGGGAGCTCTGTAGCAATGGAAACAGGCAGAATAACACCAGAACCAGGGCATGGTCCAATGAGTATTGAATCAGCAGCGTAGCTGTAAGTCATCCTGAAAATCATGTCCTTGAGCTAGAGGGGAGCATGTGCCTGTGGAAAGAGGAACCAACAAAGGTAAGGAACAAGCGGCAGGAAGATAAAGGGCAACTCCCCCAAAACCAAATACATTGCTGTGGTTTTTAATAATAAATGGCACCGTGTCACATGTTTCTTTTCCCACTCTTGGCTATGCAAATGTTAAATTAACAACTCCAGGCTGCTAAACCTTCTGTATTTAATACCAGTCTCAGCCACAGAGAAACAACATTGCTTTGGTGGTGCAGGTCTACAACCCCCTCAGCTAATCCTCGGCTGAATCTCCCTGGATTTCTTCTAAAGACTCAAGTCCTTTATGATTGCACTGGGCATATTTTTCCTTGGAGCTTGTTCTTGCCCAGCCTGTTTGTGAAAGGGATGCAGCACTGTTGTGTGAAACACCCTGCAGCTTCACCACCACCTTGCTGGATACCTACCAAGAAGAACTATCTATGCGCAAGGTGATATTTCAGTCTCTTGGGACTTTTTTGCTATTCCCCCACACGATTGCAAACTCCCTTTTCTACGTCCAATACAGCCCTATCAAAATACATTTCTCCCAAGTAAGGTTAATTTGCACATGAAAATTTACTTTGCTAGGGTGCTTTATCCTAGTAAAATGAATGTATTCAAAGGGAAAAAAAAGCTGGATATATTAGAGAAAATATATTTTTCTTTGTAGCTCTGGACACCTTATGAAAATTGTCATAAGAATGATGTCTTCAGGTTTTACATACCCTTAAAAACAGGCTCAGACATTCACACGGGCACACATAGTTTTTGCTTCAGTGCAAACATGAAAAGTTTCAGTGGCAGGAAGAGGCATTTTTGGAAAGTTTTGCAGGTTGTTAAACAAGCAGCTATAAGGGAAACTGTTCTGCAAATTCAGTGATCATTTTCTCTATCACCAAACCGTCACCAGACTGAAACTTCACCTTCGTCTTCCATACAACACGCAGTGTAAAGCTCATCTACCCTGAGTTATGGCTTCTGCTGCATGTTTTGTTACCTCTCAAACCCCACATGGCATTGTCTTGTTTCTGAAGACATGATGTTCTGGCTTCACCACTGTATTCTGCCCTCCACAGCCACCCATTGCTTTACCTGTAGTCTCCTTGTTCCCCCTCTCTCCACAAACCCCTGCCCTGTTTATCTCCCCTGGCTCAGTCTTGTGCTTCAGATTGTCCTTTTCCGCACTCTTGATTTCTTGAACCCAAACCCCAGGAGCATGCCAGATTCCCCAACTCTAAATCACCTGTCTGCACACTGCTATATTCTTTGCTGCATAGCAGTATTTTCCCTACTCTTCATTTAAGCCAAATCCCCAAACCCTTACAGTTACCAATAATCTTTTGGTTCTTCCTACAAATTACCTGTCCTTCCAGACGTGTAATCCAAAAATGGTGATGCTGCTGTATCTTTGTGAGGAAAAAGCCAAATAGGGACCTAAATTACTGACGGTAATTCTGTGATTTTGCTAGTGATGTTCTTGAATCTACACAGGCTTTGAGAGAAAACACGTCTGTAGCTAACTCATCCCAGACGAGAAAGAATTTACAGCAATGTTTCCTGCATAGTCTCCAATAAATGAAAGTTGCTAATTGTTTAATCCTCCTAAACTTTTGGTTTTTTCCGCTGTAAATGAATTAGCCTGCAGCAGACTTCAGTCTAGACTGGAATTTTTGGTTCTTAGCCATCTGCCTAACAGTTTTTTTGTGATACACCTATTTCCTCTCAGGGATTTTCTTATAAGGTATCACAGTTTGCCACAAATATAGGCCCAAGTCCAAGGCCAGCATTCAAGCTCTCTAGACTTTGGTCCTGGCTTTTATCTGTCAGGGGTGCTGAAGTGAAACCAGATAAACCTCCAGTTTGGGAGTTCAAAGCTGAGGCTGCCATCTGGGTCAGGATCTCAGCTGTGCTGTTCGGGCATGTCTCTTGTTTTGGTTAAATACCAAGACATGTTCTTCCCCCTGACACTCATTCTTTCTGTCTGGTTTGTAGGTTGAAGAATCAGGTGATTACTACCCCGGGGTTTGTTTCCATCCTCTGGAAAATACTGTGCCCTCCTACGAAAGATAGCTCTTTCTGCTCAAACACAAGTGCTCGTAGTGCACGGGTTATCTTTCCTTCTTGCCTTGTGTTCGTAAAATAAACATTTCCTCCAGAGCTGTTTCGGGCTAAGGGAGGTGAGTCACTAAGTTTCACTTCACTTTACATGGACATTAATTAGGATGAGATATCAATTATTCTCTGAGCTTCGTTTCCCTTACCCCACCAAACCACGCATTGCCATCAATGCCGCTGTGACCCACTGGATTCCCAATTGCTCCAAACTGCTGTTAAACCAGCTGGACTGTGTAAAAGGGGCATTTCTGAGGCCCTATTTCATGGTCACAGTGGCATAACAGGACCTTAATTTCAAACGTAAGGACTGATCCAGTTATGTCTGTGTCTGGACATGGCCCCTGTTGGCATCTTCCTTGGCACAAACGCAGCATAATGCCAAACTGCCCCAGGGACTAGCTAGCAGAGATGGAGTGTGGCAGCTTCTGCTGCTCCACCTGGACAGTCGGGCTTCTTCAGCTGTGCAATGGGATTGGAGAAATAAATGGCTCCATTTTATGAAAATTAAGCCTCAGGTTGCTCTTGGGCTCCTTTGCTGGTTGCTAATGTGGCTGTCGGTTGTGTAAAGCTTGAGTGAGGATCATCATCTCCTGGAGCAAAAAGTCCTGCTTTTCCTCCTGGCAGGTTTGCAGTGGGAAAGGAGCCCTGGAAAACTGCAGGGAAAGGACATGGAGCCTTTTTGCCACAGGGAGATGAAAGCAAAGTGGGGCATTTAGAAAAGACGCACAAGAGATGAGCGCATCAGTTCAGTGTGGGGAATGTACTGTGGGAGTTGGACCATACCATGGTCCCAAAGCTCAGAAAAAATAATCCAGATGAAGAAGGACACAGGGACACCTGTATCACCTCCCTGCATAGTTTTATCAACAGACTGGTGAAACTGGAGTGAGGTGACTACAGAGACTGTGTGTGCACAGGGACATGTATATATGACTGCTGGTGCTACACCTCTGGTTTTACAACACTGTACAGCTGCTCGGACAATAATGTTTGAGTTATTTCATCAGGTCTCTTTCCTTTTAAAAGCCAATGATTTAAAAATCGTAAAATGTATTTGGCATCCTTCATTACATCCCAAATCCCCAAGCTAACGAGTTAAGAGTCTGAACAACAGCTCAAGGAAACCAAAGGAAATTTTATATTACTTGCAGACGGCAACTGCCCAGAAGATGGCACGGGCACCAAGGAATAAGTGAGACGGAAAGAATCTGATCCTCCTCATTAGACTGCTCACTCTTCAACAACAGATGGTGTGTTTGTGAGTGTTTGCTGTTAAGAAAGTCAGGGCCCTGGACCAAAGGGAAAATATAAGCCACATTTAACTACTTGCATATGTTGACTTTTGGAATCATTTCCAGTCAGATATAATGTCATAGACACTGACCCCTTGGTTTTGTTTGCCTGTGCTCTTTCATTTGTTTGTCATTATGTTTGTCCTGTGACCCAACATGACAGCAAAATGTTCAGTATTGTTTTACCATAAATAGTAAGCAAGCTCGGACACCTACTTAAGAGAAAGGAGAACTGCAGCTCATGGAAGATTTTTTTTTATGGCAGAGACATTTTAATATAGGCAGGCGGGAACAATTATTATGTCTACCTCTAACTCCATTCAAATAATGATGCCAATTTGCATCACTCTGAATTTATTTTACTGTGTTGACTGTCTGTTTCAGACTGATGGAGGTTTTTTTAAACCTCAACTAAAATTTTCTAAGAATGATGCTAAGGAAAAATATGTTGTTTTGCCATCCTAAAAACTCTTGCCTATGCAAACCCCTTGTGTGTGTACCATTCAGATCATATAGACACATGTATCTATAGATCTATGTATCTGTGCATATATATACATATATTTTATTTAGATGTGGTTATTTTCCCTCCTACCCTGCCTCATTCAATTGGCTCTGACTTGGAGAATGTGTTAGTGTTGGGGAGGGAGGAGAAAAACAGCTTTAGCAGCAATTCTTAGCACTGGAGAGCTGGATTTGAATTCTGCTTTTACATGGAGTTCCCACATGATGCCAGCCATGGAGGATGCTTTTCCCAGCTGGTTGTTAAGACACGTTTACACTGCAGATTGCTGTCCTGAGCCTGCAGGGCAGCTTCTGTACTCTCCCAGGAGTACCTGCAGCGGGCCAGCACGGTGCTGCCCGGCGTTTCCATCTAGCAGCACCCCATGGTCTTCTTCTGCCCCCAGATCCTACTCTGCAGACATGCAGCACTGAGGAGAGAGGGAAACTGCCTTTTCTAAATGGATTTTCAGTCAAATCTGACCCAAGTCAGATTACATCTGACCCAGTGCTCTAATTGCTGGGCTGTTTGATTTAAGCACGTATGTCAAAATGGATTTCCACCCTCCCTCGTCAGTACATTTCATCTTATCTTTGCATTAGGAATTTCTTCTGTATATTTTCTGCTGAGGTCTCTGATTCTTCTGTCTATGCTACAATAGACTGAAGTTGGTCTCAGATGCAGGGAAACATACTCCCCCTTCCACTCCATGCACACCTTGTAGATAGACCCTCCCAAGAAATGGAGACAACGCGCAAAATGGTTGCTGCTTTGATTCTCTCGGGTCCCACTACGAGGACATCAGCAGCACCCATAGCTCCTTTTCCAAGGCAAGCAGCACAGCAGGTCGAAGGGTGTGGGTTCCCCAGAGGAGAGCTGGGGCTTTGCTTTGTCCAGCTGAGCTCCCTCTGCCAAGCCTGGAACCCACCACCGGCATTAGAGATGCTAACGGGCAAAACCGATGTTCCTGGTTACTTCAGTGAGGCTGTGCTAGTACAGTGTACTCCAGAGTTTGGCTCAGGTACCACCTGCTGTCACCATCAAAACACATTTTTAAATATTAGATGAATCTCAAAGGTATTCCAGAAAGAATAATAATAAAAAAAACATCAGCCATGTACAGTCTTTACTGGAAGCAGCAAAATTATTTCCGTTAAAATACAGTATTAAATCTTACTCTTCTGTTCCACCATGAAGCAATGGGAAAATTATCTCATAAGCAGGATTTTTCTAAGATTTCTTTTGAAACAGCTTCACAGCCTTACCCGTCACCAATACTGTCAAATTGACATACTGTATACCTTGAAACGCTGTGCACTGCGCAGCCATAAATCCCACATGGATTTATCCAGCAGTCTTAGTGTCATTAGCCCCGTTATAGACAGGCTGCGGTGCTGAGTGAGCGCATAACTTGACAGAGGTCATCCAAGGTAGCAAAGACCTCTCAAGAGAGCACAGCTTTTATAACAGCCTCTCACTTTCTGAGATGCAATGCTCTCTTGCTATCATTTCCTTTTGCCTTCCAGTGTTTCTGTTGAGAATGCATCTGTGTGACATTCTGGGCAGCAAAAACATTTATCAGGCATTTTGTTGTCTGTTTTCTGACCCCCAGAAAAGGTACCTGTCGTTTTCCAGGGTCATTGCCAAATCTCAGCATGGTTGATTTTAATATTTGTTGTAATTGTGTTAATGTGTTTGGTGAGCGAGCGCTCCTAGCCTGTGCTGACCACTTGGAATTCAAAATTAGCCCAGTAATTATATTTCACAGGCTACTGGTTGATGGGAAATTTCACCTCGCTTGTGAATTTGCATGTTCTGAAATAGGTCAGAGAAGCAGATGGTTTTGAATGAAGAAAAAATAAGAAGCGCTAGGAGTCAGTCTCCTGTTTTGTTTATTAGATGAAGCCCTTTCTGACAGGGTGAGCTCTCACATCCAGTTAGGTGGGTCACTAGCGCTAAGTGAATCATCACAAGTGCCTCTGGAATTTTCCTAAAGGGTATTTTCTGTGCAGCTTCCAGGAGTATTTATGCACAGGGCATCCTGAAGCACTGGCTTGTTATTCACAGTGGCTCCATCAGGGAGCTGGAAAAGAGCAGCAGATGAGCCTAACATCCTAAGAGTCTGAGGGCAGAAGAAAAACAGTTTTCCATTACCACGATGCTAAAGTTGTAATTAAATAGAGGTGTTGCCAACTGCAAGATCTGCTAGATAACTGAGCAAATACATCTCCGGGGAAGCAACCTTGGCCTGAGGTATTTTTCTCACTTTTGTGGACACAAGGAAAAATACCAACATCCCTTTTCAAGTGGTTCTTTGATTAATCATTTCAATCCCAACAATTAAGGGCAGTCTCAGCAAGTTAAAGTCCCTCAAGGAACATGAACAGGAGCCCACCATGTTCCTCCAGTGTTTCAGCACGTTACGAGGCCTATTTTCCCACACACTATGGCCGGGTGAAAGACAAATAAAAACACTTCAGGGACATACAACATCCTTCTGTGCTTTCATGCTGTGTGTTGTATGGATTTGCCTCTTTCTGGCTTTCGGTTTTCTCTTTTACTTGTTTTCCTTCCTATGTACCCACAAATACTTAATTCAACTCTCAGTTTAATAACATCAAAAAAAAAAAAAAAAAAGCTGAGAGCCGCTCTAATGACCAGCTGTATTTTTGGAAGAAGCCAACAGTCACGCATAGCCAACTTGCATGCGGAGTCTCTTGCTCAGCAAAGAGGCAGTACATGACACCTCTTTATGTTAGCTCTCCACTGGCAAATGCATTCAGAACTATTGCATGGCCACAATATCTCTGCAGATACAACTGCACCACCAGCCATGGGTATCTGGAGCCAACCCATGGGCTCCTGCCATGAAGGTGCAAGTCCTTTCTACATACGCTGAGAGTTCACATGAACAACCATGTGTATGTAAAGAAATTCCTGGGAAAAGCTTAACGCAAAAATTGAGTTTTGTTTGTCAGTCGGGAAGCAATTAGTAATAACACCATTTTCTTCTCTTAGGAAATGAGATCCACTATCTAAACTGACTACCTGAAACAGGTCTGAATGCAACGCTTGCAGATCTCTGCCCATCCACAGGACCTCAGGCGCAGCTAAGCTCAGCCAAAAGCCAGAGGCTTTTGTGTGAGCTGGTTTATCTGTGTTCTAATTTTATGCTAAGCATTGCAAAAATCAAGAACTGATTGTTTATTTATAATCAATGGGGTTTTTTTTCCCAACACTAAGCAATGAATTTCTTAATGACATTCAAATCAAGTGTGCATTGAGATGGAAATGAAGGATTCTTTTCATATATACATCAGTAATCCTTGTCAGTGTCAGCCTGGTGGCTTGCCTTGTTTGACAATCTGCTCACAGTGTATGTTCTCTTTTTTTGTTATTTTGGTTCTCATTTGATTTAGATATAGAAAAAATAGTGTATCAATGTACAAAGAATGTATCTATGTCAAATGATTAAGTCAAGAGGTTGATATGAACTGCAGAACAATAGGATGCCTCGAGTAATTCATCTTATCATCAGCCTTGAAGAATGGATACAAACATCTTAAAAAATTCACAACAAAATTATCTAGGAAAAATGTTACATAATGCTGTCAGCAAAGCCATGTAAAAAAAAAACTAAAAGGAGAAGAAAAAAAGGAAGAAAAAATCAAAGGTACTTGATGCTGCACCTCAGGTTCTTCTGCCCTCATAATGGACTGTGACTACATTGTTCTTAAATCTTTCAAGGAGCTTAATTCTTCCATACAGCAGAAAGGCAAATAAGACTTTCATAATTATTCATGCTGTACAATGATTTCACTATATTTCATGTTGTAGTCAGGAGCAGATCAGAGAAAATTATAGCTATCTTTTTTCCCTTTTCTTGGAGTCTGTTTTTCATGGACAGGATTCCAGCTGGTGCAGAATCACCCAGGCTTTTGCTACAGGTCCAGAGGTCTGGCTCAAAACTCATGTGAGTCCCATATGGACTAGTTACAGTCGGTTTCTTCAACATGGTGCTATCATACCTCTAGCTGTCAGCTGCAGAAGCAAGCTCGCCTGGACCACTCGTCCTGATGTGTCACCAGTGCGCAGGATGTGCCTCCTCGGTGTCATCTGTGCTCAGAATAATGACAAGAAGACAGGCTATGGAGAAGCTCTGATGCATGAAGCACAGTGCAATCATAAAGCACACAAATGCAATTCATACAGCAAATAAATCCTCCAGTCTCCTACTGCAGAGTCAGGGAAACACTGAGGATCTGAAGCATACCCAGCACAGCACTCAGCTCACAAGGAGTGCTCTGGCCTCATAAAATATTTGGGGAATTGAGCATGTGTAAGAGGCAGGACAATAAATACCACTGCTTTTCCAGGAGAAATCCAATGCCTAACACAGGCAAAGTTACAGCAAAGAGGAGCTGTTTACACTCAGCCTGCTCCCCAAAATCAGAGCTACCCTCACCAAACAGTTTAGACTGCAAAACATTCAGGTGAAGAAGTGGCAAAATGTTAGGATTTAATGAGGAATATGAGAAGGCAGGGCCACAGTTAGCCATCATTGCTTCTGCCAGGTACCAGAGTTCAAGCCACACTGGACTCTCCATCAGCTGGAGTTCAGCCTGAGCAAGGCTGGCATCAGTGGTCTGTGAAGGCAATGGGCAAAGCAGATCAGCCCTCGCTCTTCAGTAGCGTGATTTCTAGGGTTCCTAGCCCAGATTTTACAGACCTCCCTGCATAGCAGTAACAGTGCTAACTGCTAATTTATTTATACTAGATTCCTGGTTTTTGTTTTTCAAATGTCATAGAGAAAGAGAGAATCTGTCAGTCAGCAAGACTGACACACAGGAAATATCTCCAGGGCAGACAGTGATCTGAACCATTGCTATTGACTTCATTTCTCTGACTCGATTTGACAGCCTGGGTTGATTTGTTCCCTTCTGCCTTTTGCACAAGGATTATCTAGAGCTTGAATTCATCTGTTTTCATGCAGCGTGCTATCTTGTCATCCCCAGGCATGTGCTTTGAAGTTCTTTGACGGATGGGTCATAGGTCCAGAACCTTATGTCCTCACTGGGAGCTGGGGCGTCCTTGATGCATATCTGGAGAAGAGCTTTTGGTGCAGTTTCTTTCGAAGGAAGCCCAGTTCCCATGCGCCAAGCAATTCTGTGTACCAGAAATGGGAATGACCAGGGGGTTTCAACACTACGCTGCTGTACCACATCAAAATGCAACTGTAGATGCAGCCACAGATGAGGCAGTTCATGTTACTAACCATACCTACTAACCAGGTATGAGATCACATTGTTCAACCTTATGTATCTGAAACAAGAGTAAATAACAAAAAAGGACTCAGATTAAGGACTGTGCTCTTTGGAGATGTCTTTATTTCGCCCAGATGACATCTGTGACATGTGTGATTTGGAAATATTGTGGAGAGCCTGAAGGAATTGAATCTAGAAAAAGCATGGAAATTACCCTAGGAATAAAGCATTCAAGAGTCTCTCCAGAGCCTCTTCTAGTTTATAAATATTAATGGAGTTTGTGAATTTTATTGTGTTTTACAGGCCGCAGCCTATTTGTGAGAAGTCCTGACTCTAGACAGAGTTAGGGTCAGAGTTAGAAAGAAGCAAGTGAATGGGAAATTGCCTTCCTTTGCAAAACCCCTGCCAAGGCATGTCACAGCTGCCTTTTCCCAACAGCACAGGGACTTTCTTAGATAAGAACGTGGACCAAAGAGACACATCCACCCCTGCTTCCTTAAAATAAATATTCAGCCTGCTTCTCACATTAGTCTGGAAGAACAAGGAAGTCATCTGCTTTCTTCTGTTTGGGAGTGTCCAGAACCTGTAGGAGTTGACGCACTGAGGAAATGAAAAAGAGTTTAAGGAATATTTGTGATCACGGGAGTTGTACACTGAGGCTGTAAACGGATTCGAAAAAACCCAGGAGTGCCCCAGAACTCTCCAGCTGCTTCCCTCCATATTTCTGAAAAGTTGTTTCTATGGGGAGCAGTTCTAGTGTCCTCTGCTGTTTACTCTTTTCTGTGTTCTCACCACATACTCTGAAATGGCTTCAGTTCAACAGAAATCTTCAAAAAATTCCAGCTCTGAAGATTTTTGTGCAGTTGTTTCCACAAAAGTTTTCAAATCTTTGGTGAAAAGCCGAATAAGACAGACAAAAAAAAAAAAAAAAAAAAAAAAGAAAAAAAAAAAAAAAAAAGAAAAAAAAAAATTATCTTTAGTAGATGAACACAAAATTTCCACTTGACAAATCACTTGCTTTCAGAGTTTTTGCAAACTCTGTATAAAATCTGTCAATATCAGATGCTTCCTTCATAAACAGTCTTCACATTTTTATTTCTATCCCATCCCAAAATAGCAGGTGGATGTTGCAGGATACTTTGATTCTATTTCTGAGTTGGGATCTTATTTACTTCATTCCCCACGGGAGTTCAGAAATTCTTGAACAGAACAGATTTGGGTTTTTTGAAACATCATTTATCAAAACGAAAGTGTTTCCCCAGCCTGATCCTCATTCAGGTGCTCAAGCAGCTGGTTCCTCACCTGGCTGTTTCTCCATGCAGCCCACTTGAAAAGAGAGGAAGGTGCCTGGCTGGGAAACAGAGGAAGCGGGCAGGTGCTGCACAAGAAAAAAAAAACAAAAAACAAACCCTTTAGTTTTTGTTGCAGAATAAGAAGAAGCAGATGAGTTTTCAAAATCTCCATGTTTCTCATCCCAGAGAAAATCCTCTTCTATTACCTCCTGAGAATTCAAGTGTTTCCTCTGCATCTAAAAGGAGCCAGCCATACATCTGAACAGGCAGTATTTGGGGTGAGAGGTCTGAAGGAAAGAGGGCTGGCACTCAGCAGTAGCTCTGCTGCACTACTGCTGCTTACTGAAACTAATGAGAACAGCCAACTCACTGCCTTTGATCATTCTTTGCAGGTAATTTGTAAGTGTGCGTCTGGCTTTTGCGTGCTCTTGAGTAGGACGCTGGCAGGCAAAGGCGCTCAGACTGCAGGCTGGCTTTTTATGCCAAAGAGAGAAAGAAAGCCCCAAAAAAGCTCCAGGTAAAACCACATCATCCTGCATGTGGAAAATGGGGAAGGATAAATGGCTGAAATCCATGACCTTTCAAATTTATTTCCAATGCTCAGCAGTTCCTGCTGGGTTTTGTTAAGAATAGATGGTAGCAGTTTGGGCAGGAACGAGGTCTGCAGTGAACACCATATAAATCCTCTATCCCTGTGCCTCCCCGAGAAGTATCAGGCCCTGGTGCTTATAACAAGGTCCTGAATCTGTAGTCAGCCTGAATTTGACCTCCATTCTTCCACAGCAAATTTAGAATATACTTTTGTAACATTCCAGAGCCCAAAATACCTATTTTAGAGCTAAATTCCTGAGTGTTTCTGTCGTCTTTCTTCAGAGCCCCTGACATGTCACATCACTTTCCCTTATGAAAGCAATTACACTTTGCAAAATGAGTATAAAATGCTGGCCTTGATACAGTTGTGCTTCATACCCACTGAGCAGCTCTACTCGGTTGTTACAGGCATGATGCTGAACTTGGAAGTTCTGGCTTTGCCCTAATTTGTCCTTTTACTTCAGGGCAATTCCTCCCCTCATCTTGCTTTTTTTTCTTCTTCAATTCTTTATTCGTTTCACCCCATTTGGACGAGAAAGCTTTCAGGCAAATGCTGCCTCTTGTCATATGCTTGTAAAATCAGGCCCTCAGCTGAACTGCTGCACTTAGGAGCTATTACAACAGCAATAAAAGTCAGAATATTTGCACATCACAGAAACACCAGTGGTAAATCCAATTGGTGAACTTTAATGCTCCAGATACCTACAATTCTGTGTTGTTTCAGTTGTATGGGGTTACACCTGGACATCCTGGCACGTAGGCATCCTGGCATGTGCAGGTT
The DNA here is from genome assembly GCF_000699245.1 of Pterocles gutturalis. Lineage (NCBI taxonomy): Eukaryota > Metazoa > Chordata > Aves > Pterocliformes > Pteroclidae > Pterocles > Pterocles gutturalis. The sequence continues at coordinate 18,125 of NW_010100695.1, read as the reverse complement.
TCTTCCAAGCTCAGGAGCTGCCAGCTCTTCTGTCAGGATACACCCCACTGGTACTGAGCAACATCTCCAGAGCTGCACACGACATCGACTGCCTGGGAACTAGCACAATTGCATCTCCCTAATCCTCCAAGCTTGCTTGAACAGATTTGCTGGCGCCGTGCCTGTGCTAGAGGACAGGAACATTTAAAATCACATAATTTTTTTTTTGGCTCATTGAAACCATTCTGTTGCCCTGTTTTTCCATTGCCGTTCAGCCTGATTTGCAAGTGATTTTCTCAATGGAGCACTTCTCAGAGGTTTGGAGTACACCATGCTCAATGCTGCATTCTAGCCATAACGCTCACTGGTGTTGGTTTATCTTCTGGCGCTGTCATCTTGCGAGTAACGCTTACCTTCCCAGGTTTTGGCATGAAACATTTCCTACTTAGTCATCAGATGCCCAGTGAAGCCTACTTCATTCAGACAGGCTCTCTACTTCTTTTTTTGTAGCTCACTTTCAGGATTCATTTCTCCTTGTTAATGCAAGCCTCCGAGCATGCTGCTGCTGCGCATTTTTAAACACTTACCCAAATGTCATGTCTATTATTTCCAAACTCTGCAGACTCTTTGGGGATAGATGCAAATGAGCTGTCAAAGGAAGATTACTTGAACCAACATTCCGAACGACAAAAGGTTTACAGACCACATGCACAGCACACGGCTTCCAGCTGTTGTTTGCCAAAATCAAGGGTTTATACGCAGTCCAAAAAAAGTTCAGCTTTGTTATAACGGGGCACAGCCATCCTCCGTCAAAAGATTTAAACCTCTTAGATCTAAGAAAATTCTGATTTCCATGGCTTCTCAGCTGTTTCTCAGCCACTTGTTCAACCCACACATTCTTTGTACCTAAAAATTCCCTTTGGAGCCTGCTGTCCTCTGCACGGTGGAGTTGTTTCACCCTGTCAAAAACTTTTGGGGGGTTGTTGCACAGGTAGATTAAAAGAAAAACTGTACTCACCTTACCTTGCGCAGCAGCCTGAGAAACAGTGAGCCCTGCTCTGACAGAACAAACCAGGACTTCTCTTTCAAAATGAAGAGCCTGCATTCAACAGCCTCCACGAGGAGGTGCAATGCAGCCACCGAAAGCAAAGGCATCATTTTGCGGAGTCCAGCTTTCTAACTGCAGATGGCACCCCTGCTTCTGCTACGGTGACATACATTTTGCTGAAGAGCTGATTTCTTCATCAGGAAAAAAGAGAGCCCCAGAGGCTGAGGAATTCAAACCAACTCCTGATCTGCTTTAACCCTGTCTCAGCATTACACACAGGAGATACGTACACTCGTGCACTCATTAAAATGGAATAGCAAGCCAAATTCGACTCTCGTACAACTCCTGACGTCAACAGAAGGCCCGCTGTGTTTGAACAGCAGCTGTCACCATTTGGTCCCTGCATAATATTTAGCCAGAATTAAACCTGGATAGAGACAGCAGGTATTTTGCAGATATTCTGGGCTTGCAATGAGCATTGAGCAAGTGCTCGAAGAGCAGGGTTTGGGGGGTGCACCAGATATGCTTAGCTCTGATTTCTTGTGTTTGCTGAGACCTTTTCCCTGCCCATGCTGGCAGTGGCCCAAATGATGTCTTTTTTCAGCAAGATAGTAGAATACAGTTTTAAAAGTAAATACATACATTGCACTTTTCATCTCAAGAGCCTAAAGTGTGCAGCTGGGCATTAATTCATCTGCATAGCATCTCTGCAAGGTAAAGGCATATTTTTATCCCCTGTGTGGAAGATGAGGCATGAGGAAGTGGAGTATCTTATAAGGTCAAAAAAGATAAATTAGTTTGCCTAATTGGTGATAACCGTGGGCTAAGAAATACTCCACGTAATTGATGAAGATGTGTTCTGTGTTTTTCATGGTTTATCCCTGCTGAGAGACGTTCTCTGCCCACAAACTGCTGCACCAAGACTGCATGTTAATCAGGATGTCTCACCCTGTTGGTCCTCAGCCCAAATCGCTGCAGTCTGTAACCCCTGCCAGCACATTTTGTAGCTATATGGTATGAGAACTTCAGGTTTTAAAGCAGCCAAGGCTCTGGCCCACAGTATCTTCAGAGATAACACCAAAGAAATGTTGCAGTGTGGTCAAATAGAATAGAATAGTTTGAGTTGGAAGGGACCCAACTATTATATATATTACTATGTATTATATACATGCTATACACTGTTATCTTGCAGGAAAGTATTATTCAACTGGATAAAAGGGAGTCGTGTCAACTGCTCATGCGGTTGTTCACAGCATATGGAAAGTGAAGAGTGTTGTTTTAAAACATGTATCACTATCCTTGAATGGGTGTAGTGGGGGAACCTGTAATATTTCCAACCTCATGGATTCCTTCTCATGTCTGATATAGGGCTAGACTGGGGTTTATACTAGAATTGCCTCTGCCTGAATCTCCCTCTCATTTTGAGCAGTGTCTTCCCACTGGTTCCTTACACGTACACCTCCTGTCTCCTGACTCAGACTGGAATTGCTTTATTCTCTCATTTTATTCTGCATTTGTTCAGTGCCAGGGATGGGATCCTTGCAATCAGAATCACTGTTAGCCTCGCTGCTAATAGCAAAGCAGGGGTGTAAAGCACCTGGAGAGGATGGAGAGGGGATGAGGACAGCATCCCCCTCACTACACCACGTGCCATGACAGCACAAACCTCTCCTTGGGCAGTACCAGCTGGGGAAGGGGCAGTGCAGGGTAGTTACAGTCCTCTCAACTTGCCTCGGTAAGTTTGCTCCCCTAAGAATGATTCATGCTGACCTGGAAAATGTAATAGGAATGGATATGTCGGTTACCAGGTTACTGCTGTGCCTTGCAAACTCATGGTAAGTTCCTTCCTAAGAGATGAACTTTTACTGCCTGTCCCAGGCGATAATGCCATCTGAAAGCACAGGGATAACTGTAGTTTACATGGATTCAGTCACAGCACAGTTGAGACTGCCTCTAGGGTGGAAAAGACAGTAACAGACCCTTCTGCATAAAATTCAAAGAGATTTCTGCAGGAGCTTAGACTGCATCTCTCCAGCAGAGCATTGGAGAAAAGTCACAGTGGGCTCTCAACACCTCCAGAAACTTTTGCAGCCACGTCGCCAAATCTACAAACAAGATTTTTATGTGTTGTGTTGAACAGAATAGCAGAATTTTATCTTTAAAGACAGAGGGAATGCTTTGGGCCCCATGGTAGTGCTTATTACTGACTTGAGTATCAGCTTGTCACCCGTGTAGAATGCTCTGCCTGTATTCCCAGGCAACTTGCAACAATAGCTAGGAGGATTGTGAAACTTGCCCATTTGAGACTCAGAAGGGACATTATGAACCTATAATAGCTTTCTTGGTCCCCTGCCAGAACTTCTAACCTTTTGTGCTATATCTGTCAGTTTCTAGGGGTTTGTGTTATTCAGGTTCAAAAGCACTGCAGCATAGTGGAAACAGAAAATCTGAGAACCAGCAAAAAAAGAGAGAGAAGATTTTTTTTATCTCAAATAAGTAGCACTAAAGCTGCAATACTGGATGTACTTTTTATTTCCACGTTTAATTCTAAAGTGGGATTTTCTAACTAATCTGCATTTGTTACAGAACTTGGAGGATTTCTACCATTGTGCTACAGACCTAAGAGATCATGTGGCAGAATATAGGCTTCCTTCCCTACAGAGCATAGCGGTTCTGTGTTAGGATGGCGATAGAAAAAAAAAGGACAAAAAAGGCTGAACACAGGCCAGGAAGGGCTAGATACCCTGGGGATGTGGAGAGTCATTTGTGGAACAGGTTTATTTGCCTTTATTCAGTTAACTTGTGTTAGCAAAAAAATTGCCAGGTCTGCAGGAGGTGGGGTAGCAACCAATTAAGTGACTAACCATATTATTAGCTGGACAGAACAAACACTTTCTACCTGAAATGGCATGTCTCTCTCTAGTGAGCCTGGAGAGATGGGGAGGCTGAGCTTTAAGGGTGTACCACTTCTGATTTCAGGGTTGCCAATGATGAAAATGACAGAAATCATCTGTATGTGGGAAATGTGGCAGCAAGGCATTGTACATGTGAGCTCAAATTCTGGAATTTTTTTTTTGTTTGTTTTCTTTTCTGGTGCTACTAAAACTAGCATTACACATTCTGAGATCCATTCTGAGGGGAAAAACACTGGAAAAAAATATGTGGACATAAAACAAAAGATACTTCACAAAACTGCTGGAAGTTTTTTCCCATCGCTGTTGTTTTGGTTATGACGCAGAAGTTTGACTTGTAAGGCAACTTGGTATTTTGTTCACCAGAACACCTCTTAGTGCTTTGGACAATATGTCTGTACAATGATTTGAGAGCTGATTTAGCAGGAGTAAGTACACTGAGTCCTTCAAACAGCACATTTTCCATCATTGCTGGCAGCATCCCAGTTGTATTCAAAGGTTAAGAAAAGCTGGAACTGGGATATTTGCAGGTGAACTGACCTGTGGCATGCTTGGCCTTGCACATCCCAAATCTGTGCACAGCTCATGTGTCAGAACTTGGTCCTGCATGTGTGATCAGGCTTTTCCCATGCAGAGCACATGCTTCCATGCAAACAGTATAGATGAGAGGTTAATCCAGGCAGGACCACAGGGTCAGGCTTGCATTGCTCAGCACAGTTTGCATATCACTTGAAATGTTGTTGTCCTTCACCAACAAACAGGCGGTGCCTGTTGTCTGTGCTAAAAGACATCAAAGTTAATACTAGCATGTAAACTCAGGGGTTTGCAGATGCTCAGCATGTCTGAAAATCAGGCACTTTATTCTGGCACTTGTATACAACTGCCTTAGGGGTCTCGTTTCAGAAATGCCATTTGCAAATTTAGTTCTAAATATTTTATCATGTCTATTCCCCTCAGAAGGAGCTGCACAGATTAAATACTAAATGCTTGTAGAGCCCTCAGATAAGATGCACTAGTGACACAGAACGTATTGTTAATTGCGATTAATTATTATTATTCTGCTGGCTGACAGGCATCTGACTGACGGATACTTTCTAATCCCTATTCTCTCCCCAGATTTTTCTTCCTAATTAGTGTCCTCTAGAACCTTGTAATCACATGCCAGGCAAATGAGCTGTATGTTATTTAGCCAAATAGATTACAGCAGATTGGGTGACTTCTTCTGTCACAAGCAGGCTGCATAAAAAGAAGGAGAGAAAAATTACATGATGTAAATTGTTGTTTTCTCTTGTGGGAAAGAAAGACATCAGCTCTGCTCAGGGCTGTACTCTCGCATTGTAGGCCTGATGACACAAAGCAAGCGTGGAGGCCTACGATGCAAGAGTAAATCTGCCCTCTGCAGGTCACTCTGTCACCCACAGTAAATCAAGTCACAGCATCTACAGGGAGTAATGAACTCATCCAGACATAAATCTCTTCCTACTATGTTGTTAATAGATTATCTTAGCTGGGGAAAAAAAAATACAGCAAAACAGAATCTAGAAGATGTGGCATCACCATTTTCCAGTGGGAATCCCTCCAGACGTTCGAGCACAAGGTCAAACACAGGGACCAGCTCTCAGCCTGCCCAGCCTGTCATGCAAGGTGGGTGTCGGGCTCGGACCCCTCTGAGCCACACGAGCCCTGGGCCCACGAGCAGGGGTCTGTGGGCTGGTGGTAGTGGGCTGAGAGCCACAGGGAGCATCGCTGCAAGTGCTCATTCCTTTCACATCCCCATACAAGGCACACAGGCAGAGGGACTGTTGCCATGAAAGGGGTGTGGGGAAGCATGGAGGAAGAGGAAGGGGAGGAGGAAAAAAGCTGGGGGCTACTTAAGCTACAATCCAGTAGCCAAACATGAAACTTCAGCCCATGAAACACAGACTGCCGCAAAGTCATGGACAAGTAAGGAGGGGACTGTTGTGGCCATGTAGGTCTGTTCTTTACCAACAAAGCTTACAAGCTCAGTGTCACCAGGTATGTAGTCCATTTGCATGCTTACATTGCAGAACAAGAGAACAGTTGAGTTTGGAAGGGACCTCTGGAGGTCATCTGGTCTAACCACCCTGCCCAAGCAGCATCACCTGGAGCTGGTTGCCCAGGACCACGTTCTGATGGCTTTTGAATATCTGAGGCTTCTCTCTGATGCCCCATCCAGCTGCTTAGGCACTAGACGAGCAGTCTCCCTCAAGTTCCCAGTCTTCCTGAAGGTCAGTGTAGTGTGGCACAAATGTGGCCACACTCCCTTCAAGACTCCACCAGTCTTTCTCATCAGAGTCAGTGGGGTCAGCTGGAATACTCTGCAGTCTGGGGAGGTAAAACTGGGTGTACGAAATAGAATAGCACCTGCTCTACTAAGTACGAGGACTTCCAACAGACGGTTTTCATGCTCAACATGCACTCTCTGATAAATCTGTTCTGGGGCTGGAACCAGCTTGTTGTCTGGAAGAAAGCACCTCAGGTAGCTTCTCTGTCAGGGCATCTCCAACACCCAAGATAACAGTCCAACATGGAAGAAAACCAGCAGCAGATATCAAAAGTGGAGTCCATTTCAACCGGTGGTTATCCATCAAGAGCCCTCAGTAAAAAAAGGACTTTATAAAGTATGCATAAACAGCTTCCCCAAATCATTCCATGCACACAGATTTTGTAGGAGAGGTATATGGCTGTCACTCCTGGTACCCGTGTGTAACCTGCACCATGTAACGCACAGCTGTGCGCTCCTACCTGACAAGCCCTCCAGACCCACGCTAAACAAAATACCAGACCTCTATCCAGCCAGGCTGGAGGGCTCGCAGTGCTCAGCATGCCAGAAACGTTGGTTCTGATCTGTCTAGCTGCAAAAATTAGGAAGAATTGAAGAGACGTCTGCAAGTAAGAGGAGATTAAATTCTAGACAAGCTATAATTGTCAAAGCTGAATGAGAACAAGGAGTGAGCTAAGGTCTCCTTCACCTGATTAAGTGATGCCTTGAAGTATTTCAACGATGCAGTAGGAATTTTTAAGTAGCAGCCATATGTACTTGTCAAGATTGCTTCATGACAAAAAACAATGCCAAGATTTCTGATCTGTCTGCCACTGAAATAAAATTTGACTCATTCAAAGGCACTTGATCAACTATAAATATAAGTTCTACATCCTTCAGAAGAGCTATACCAGCTGAGGCTTAATCTGTATTTCCCAGGAACTGGAGCCCCATTCTGTCTGTTGATTATCTACCAGTTCCTAAAAATTTCCTCAGTCTATAGGCTTGATGCAGGAGGACTGTTTGTGATTTTTTCTAAGTACTCTGTGTATGTCTATGTCTCTATTGTTCTCTAAAACACAAATTTAAACCCACATTATGCTCCGGCCTCAGAGGCATGTAGAGGAAGAAGGCTCCATCTGTAGTACAGACAAGCTAGACAAAACCTTCAATGTATTTGCCCTCCAGCCAAGCCCACCACCAGATATCCCATCACATCCTGCAATGCTATCATGGGCAGCGGCTGGGCAGAGAAGCCAGTGGCAAGCCCCTCCTGGAAGGGGCTGTTGGGTGAGACGGCTCATTGGGAGCCAGGGGCAGCTGAGCTTTGGGTGTCACGGCATTTTCCCTGCCCTCTGGCAGGGGCACAGTGTTCCTCTCTGGTAAGGTACGTGGAACCTGCATCCTCCCTTCAAAAACATTTGGTATACAACCTAGCATCCCTCCATTACCCTTCTCCTGTGCCTCCCAACTCAACTCCTATGTTCATCTGATCAACTGCTTTGATTTTTCCTTTTTTTTTTTTAAAAAAAAACCACACTTGAGCCAGCAAACTTAAACCTAAGGATTACTTTTTTTTTTTTTTTTTCATAGTCTAGAGTGAGCAGGGGGGGACAAATAAGCTGCAGCCTCCATATTCCTGTCATTCAAGGGGGAATTAACATTGTACCCTGTTCCCTGATTCTACCTCACAGCCGCACAGCCCAGCTCCGCCGAGATTCAGAAAGAGACTCCTCTCTATTAAATAAGAAAACTGCCATCGACATTTTATCACATTCTTTTCTCCAGACTTCCTGTTAGTAGCCAACTAAAAAAAGAGAGAGGGCGGGGAGATGGAAAGGGGGTCTTAACATTGCAGAAGCAGAAATCAGCCTTCATAATAATTTCTCGTAGCCCAATAATTGATACTATCTTTTAATGCATACACTCTTGTCATGGCAATTAGATCTGTAGTCTAAGCATTTCTGGACTTTTTGCCAGGAAAGGATTGGGAAATAAATGAAGGCAAATTAATTATTTGTCCCCATGGTTTCTGATGTAAGAATACAGCTGTTCTTTATCAGCATAATTCATTATTAATGTCTCCCAATGCTCAGCTTAGATACATGCCCATGTTCTTCACATGCCACATTTCTGTTCTGATTAAATATCAAATGTTTTTTAAATATCAAAATGGTTCTGCATTTCTGAGCTCTGTTCCGAGTTGTCAGAGAAGAAAAGCAAGGACTCCTTTTGATCATACACACGAGTTTTGATGACACCATCACTCGGTCCTATCGACATAGTCTCAGTTTATACTTACCTAAGTGAGGGAAGTTAGATTCTGTGCCATGGACTATGCCAGTCTGCTACACCACAGCCCACATGTAGGCTTAGGAAAGTCATCTGGAGTAAAGAAAGATGTCCCTTTGCCAAATTATGCATCAGGCACAGTGATTCAAGTGGATCAGTTTCTAAGATAGGAAATCAAATGTTTTTAACCATTTATTTATTCCTATCTCAACATGACAGTACCTGAAGGGGGCTACAGAAGAGATGGGGAGGGACTTTTTATAAGGGCATGTAGTGACAGGATGAGGGGTAATGGATTTAAACTGGAAGAGAGCAGATTTAGATTAGATATTAGGAAGAAATTTTTTTCTGTGAGGGTGGTGAGGCAGTGTCCCAGGTTGCCCAGAGAAGCTGTGGATGCCCCATCCCTGGAGGTGTTCAAGGCCAGGCTGGATGAGGCTTTGAGCAACCTGGGCTAGTGGGAGGTGTCCCTGCCCATGGCAGGGGGGTGGGACTGGATGAGCTTTAAGGTCGCTTCCAACCCAAACCATTCTGTGGTTCTGTGATCTTTTTCCCCACATGACACTGTAGCCCCACACACCTCATTTAACAAATTCCACAAGACCTGTTTGCCTGCCTGGCCTGGAAGGGACACTGCAGCTCATTGACTTTCTTGACAAATTCTTGCTCTGGTGAGTGATATATTGCCACCTGACAGCAGCATGTCAGGGTGAAAAGAAGTAGCCTGCGGTTGAATGCAAGAGGGTCCAGAAAAGTGTGAGAAAAAATAATTGAGCTAAAATAATGAGGAATGAAGAAGAGGGAGTGTGAGGAAATGCCCCACCATGTTCTGCATTTACCACCTGAGCTCTCCAAGGGTCAAATGTAAATGGGTGGGTGCCACGGCAGCGCATGAGAAAGAACAGGGAGCAGCGACATGGCCAGAGGGAAGGCAAAGGGCTGTCGACCCCATAGCTTAATGAGGCTAATTATTCCCTTTCCCACAGAGCTGGGCAGAGGGGCTCAGAAAAGCAATTGTGTTTTGCCTCTTTATTTCTGAGAAGAGAATTAGGTGCTGGTTAGGTAGCCTGGAGAAGCTGATTATTGCTTTCCCCACAGTGCTCTGCCTAAAGAGGGAGAGCCTTTGCCATCTAAACACAGTGGAAGGAAGAAAGACAGATCTAGGACTCAGAAGTCCAAAGAATATCCTTATGCTGGTCCTTTTTTGCTTGGGATACAGGATCAGCACAGACTTGACAATGTACTGCAGGTGAACTGACACGGTAAATGGGAAATGGGACCTGAATGAGATCCAGAGGATTAGACCGAAGCAAGGAAACTCGAGGAAAATTGTAAGAGAAGCTATTGAGGACGATAAGAATAAAGAGGCATTTGGTAGTAGGAAAGTCAATTGTGTGCCTAGAGAATAGCCATCCTTTTGTAAGGACAGAGCTAACAGAACAGTGATTATGACTGTGCCTGAAGCAAACCTTCGCGGTATTACTGAGGTGTTTGACAATTCAGTCAGGGGAGCTCGAGATGAAAGCAAAACCTATTATAACTGTGTGTGCTGCAGAAAAAAAAAGGGAAAGAATGGTATCCTATATTTATACCACACTTTTCTTCCTGCAGGATCCCAAAGCACTCCCCAAATGGCATACGGAAGTGACTTCTGCCTTTGCTGAAATATGGACAACAGGGGGGAAGCATGCCAACTCTTTTAACATCAAAAACCATCACTGCTGCACAGCAGCTCAGGAAAAAGGGAGAGACAGGCACAATATAGACAACTTGCTAGGCAAGGATGTGGAAAACCAAACCAAAATTATGCAGTATTTTCAGAGGTCTTCATTATACGAATGCAAAAAGATTGTAATCAGGATCTGTGCCTTACCAACTCTGTGTGCTGCATACACACTGCAAGAAATAAAGTCCTTACTCCATAGTTTCTCAACAAAGGCACTATATATGAGACTAAAATCCATGTAGAGAAGTGATCTTGAATTTAGCCCCTTGTTCTCTTACCAGAACAAAACCACTTCAGTTTCTCAGAATTTCCTTGACAGAATGCATATATCTATCCACCACTTTTAAGGACTCTATTTAATTTTGATTTACCCCTGGATATATTTTTTAAAACACATGTTTACAGGAAGGAGAGAACTGCTGAAGAGGATCTGCTTTCTTCCTAAAAAGGAGGAGGGCAATTAATGAGATTTGATCCATCAGTTTCCCATCATATTTGTCCTATTGAATTACTGAAATATCATGGACACCCAGACTGCATGTTAGATATAAGCCCATAGCTACAGATGTGCCTCCAGTGTGACCTCACATGCTAATAATCTTGGTTTTTTAAACAGCCTTGCAAAACTAGTGCATATTTTACAAGCTCAGGCATTAAGTTTTCCCTTCCCATTTTATCATAATGATATACAAGAATATTTAGCAAGGTTTTATTTGCTGTGGGAAAGAGGCAGCATTTTCTAGGTCATTTTAAGAATATCTTTAACTTGAGGCAGGGAGGAATTACGGGTAAGAAAGGCATAGCAGTGACAACTGAGTTGATGTTAATCATAATCCCTCTGTAGGTGTCTTTATGAAAAAGTGTGTGACAGCTGATAAATGCAGCAGCTTTTATCTACATTCCATTAAACTCCTAAAATGCAATAAAGGTCCAAGCTGACCTTGTTTTCTATTTCCCCATGATAAGATGAAAATTAACACAAGTTCTGCAGAAGCAAAACTCCCTGGCCAAAGCATACAAGGTATTTAAAATTGGGGGAAACATAATTTTAAACACAAAAGGCATAAACCCCTCAAACTTATTGAGATTAAAACTGGAAAATTCCACTTTTATTAATTGCAATAATAAAAGAAAGCGCTTAATGCAGTTCTAACATTTTGCAATATCAACAACATGGGGTTTTTTTGCCTGTAGATGGTGCAGTTGAGCAGCAAAGTTATTATGTTTTTCTTTAAATAAAGATTAGATTGGGATTGAAAGCCCGTCATTACCAGATGTTCATAGATTAGAAACATTCTTCCAGTTCAGAATTTGTATCAAGATTTCCACCCAACACAAAAATGTCAAGGAAAGCCCAGAAAATAAAGAAATGCCCTTTGGTTATATAATGGAGTTTTTGTATCAATTATGTGCCTTTTATTTCTTTCATATAGCAATGGCAGTGTGCTTATTCAGACAGGCTTTGGGGAACAAACAAAAAAGGCAATTATCAGAGGCAATGTCCTGACCCTTTTCCGTAAGTAGGAAATGGACTTCCAGGAGCCTAGTCTGTCTTATGCTTCAGGGTGTGACCAAATTAATGATGTTAAGCGCAAGAAAACATTTTTTTTTTCTCTGTTAACCACCTTGATCCTAAGTAATATAAAGTCAAGGATAAACCTCCAACTCACTCATTCCACAAGAAATAGGTTAGCATGAAGGAAGCAGCATGTTGATACAGGTACATTAAAAATAAAAAATTAAAAATTAAGAGACAAACAGCAACATTAGTATTTGCACTGCCCCAGCAGTGCTGTGGCTTCTCTGTTGCATACTGTAAAATCAACTGCTGGTAAGAAAGACACATACAAAATTGCTTCTTGAATCCAGTATTATTTATATGAGCAGGTTGAATTGATAATGGATTCTTGGGAGTTTCTAGGCTAGAAATGATGGATGAAGTTCAAGTGCAAGCTTGCATCCAAGTTTGAATTCAGACACAAGGGGGAAGAGGGGCTACAGCTAGACTGAGTACAGTCTGGCTTGTAACGTGATGAAATTCTTATGCACTGTCATGCCAGTAGGTGATCTGCTGACAAAAAATCATCAGCTGGTATGCAGGCAACACCAGAAGTTCATTTTTGCCAAGTTCTTCATAGTCCAAAGCCTTCTGCAATTGTGCACTATTGCTTTTCTTTATTTATTTGGAAATATAATTCCCTATTTACTGAGGCAGTTTGGTTACTCGCTTGAGTTGCTGTTTGGTCCAGTATCGTTTGGAAAATCCTGGTAAACCAGCTTACATTCAGTCAAGACAAAAGACCTCCATCCCCTCAATCTGAGATGGGGAGGCCAAGTAGCCAGGCTGTCTAATGATTTTAGAGGATAACAAATGCAAAAACATGGGCACACATGAGGCTGCAGGGTCAAAGCAAGATTCTGAAGGAGGAAAACACAGGAGAGGCCCTAGAAATGCCCACACCTCCCAAAAGGAATCCAAGGAGGCATGAATGACACAACAAGGAACTTTTTCAGAGATGTAAGGAAAGCCTTTTTGGTTTCAATACCAGCCCTAAAAATGACGCCCCGTATGACTTCAGCCATGAGGGCTTACAACTCAAGGCCAATTTTCACCATGTTTTGGTGGCAACAAAGCCTAATGATGCTAATGGGAGTGAGTTCACTGTGTTTGCTGTGTGAAGTCAACTTGCTGTAAATGCCAAATCAATGCAGGCTATGGCACTTTGCCACTTGTCTCTGATGTGTTTACTCCACAGCCTATTTCTCCCTACAGACTCCATTGAAGTCAGTAGAGTTTTACTGCTATAAATTCAGTGTGAGATCATAATCAGAGTTGTGATGTGTAACTTCGACAGGATTTTGCTTCATCCCTGAATTCATCTTTCCATGCCTTTTTCTTACGTAAATAAGCTTCAACAATGCTTATGGCCATCGAATAAAGTATTTCATTACCGGAATTTTTAAAGCCCCTTGGGATCTTGCAAGGGAAGTTAGTCTGTAATGACAAAGTAATGTACAGAACTGCTGAATCACAGAGTGGTTGAGGTTGGTAGGACCTCTTGAGATCATGTAGTCCAACCCCTGCTCAAGCAGTGTCAGCCAAAGCAGGTTGCCCAGGACTGTGTCCAGTGGGGTTTTGAATGTCGCCAAGGACAGAGACTCTGCAACCTCTCTGGGAAACCTATGCCAGTGTTCCACCATCCTCACAGGGGAAAAAAGTGTCTTCTTATGTTCAGCTGGAATTTCCTGTGTTTCAGTTTGTGCTCATTGCTTCTTGTTCTGCCAGTGGGCCCCACTGAGGAGAGGCTGGCTCTGTATGCAAAGCTGTGCAGCAGCAACAGAATACCCGATACATCCTGTGAGATGGCTTAAAATTTCCATGGAGAGAATCTCACTTTCTTTTACAGTATGTGGGACTTGGATGTAATTTACAGAAGTATCAGTTCACAATGGAGGTTTTGTCCCATTTAAATAAAATCTACAGGCCTTTTTCATAACAGTAAAGCCCTACAGTAAACCAAACTGGATCAGTGCATGGCCATAAGCTCTACCATGCAATAGCCCATACTCTTTAATTAATATCACACAACAACAGCTAGCACTCCACCAGGTAGTCTAAGTACAGATCAGAGAACATCACCAGACTGTTTCCAGATTGCAGTATGAGTGAAACCCCTTGAAGCTCACATATGGCATCTAAATGGATGCTATGTGTGAGCAATAAGCTTGGTCCATTTTATTTGTCAGCACAGACAGACTCTAAACTTATTTCATAAGTCAAGGAAGGTCAGGGTCTCATTAATTCTTAATTGCTGTGATTCCCTGTAATTAGCATTTGAAACCAACTGAAATCAAATGGGAATGCATACTGTCATTTACTCCTAAGTACACTGTACCTTGAATGAGATCTGCTGAATTCAGTGCGGGCCTGGGATTCAGCTTAGGACTAGTGGTCTACCCTAAGACCTTTGAATTTAATAAAAATACTTATGGCATATGAGCCTCTTCACTTCATGACAAGTGATCTTCATGCCTACAGCAGTGTAAGTCAGGGGTGTCAGCCCCACTCCTCCCATTTCTGGTGGATATCAAGGCCAGCAAAAGCCCTAGCACAGATGCTGTAATACCAGTGATAGTTCAGAGAAACGCCCTTATCTCCACAACCAAAAGAAATCTTCTGCTTGCACTTGCAGGGCTTGCTGAGTTAGGTCTCTTGATCCAGCTACCGGGAAATGCTATTCAGTGTAGGCAAGGCCCAAATTCAAACAGAATAAAAGTTATTTAAATTTCTCAGAAGAAAAACAAAGCTCTTTTCCCAAACATACTGCTTCTCCTTAACAGTGAAAGATCTTCAGCACACATGTCCTGCAGCATGTTGTTCTCTCCAGATAGGAGATTTTGCTGGGAAGTTGTGACACACAGTTTGCGGGAGTACTTGCCAGCTGAGCAATGCTTTCACTACTGCTCGCCACACTCCTTAAACACGCATGCTAATTATGTTACAGGCTGTCTGTATGGAGCTATATGAGACTCTAGTATTTTCCTAGGAACCACAGTGAAGAAGTCAGCATGTGCCTTCAGTTGTGTCAGCTGTGCACCTGCTGTGAGCAGAGTTTCTGTTGATAAATAATGACAACCTCGTTAAGCATTCACCCTGGAGGTGTTTCTAGTACTCAGAAGTGCTCATACTTTAAGGTTATTACTGAATGCCTTTTCAGTACCAAGGAGTTGGTGAGGAAAGTGTTCTTATTTAAATTAGGAGAAAACAGAGCATGGATAAAAAGGAGTGTTTTTAATGCCACATACAATTAACCCAGTACACCACAAATGGCCAACCTCCAGCTGGACTTCACGTCCCTGATCACAACCCTTTAAGCCCAGAAGTTCAGTCAGTTTTCAGTCCACTTTGCTGTCCTTTTAGCTAGTCTTCACTTCATCAGATTGTCTACGAAGATGTTATGGGAGTCTGTCAAAGGCCTTGCCAAAGTCAAAATAAACAACATCCATTGCTCTCCCATCATCCCCCAAACCAGTCATTTCATCATAGAAGGTAAGCAGGTCAGCTGAGCATGATTTTTTCTTCGTAAATTCATGCCAACTACTTCCACTCATCTTGTCCTTTGGAAACAGTTTCCAGGATTATTTGCTCCATCACCTTCCCAGGCATCAAAGTGAGGTTGCCTGGCCTGTCGTTCCCCAGATCCTTTCTCCTTGCTCTTCTCAAAGACAGGACTGACACTTGCTTTTTGTAGTCGTCAGGAAGCCTTCCTCCCTCCCCACCGCCAGCCTGGTCCTGCTCTTCTGAGGGTAAGTCTTCACTGCTCCTGACTTTCCCATGCATCTCGGAGGGCTGGGATTCCTGAGGCAAGTCTTACCAGGGAAGACCAAAGTGAAGATGACAATGAGTACCTCTGCCTCTTCCATGTCCTTTGTCACCAGATCCCATTCATGAACTCATTTCTGTTATGAAATACAACAGCATTTACAATTACATTAACAGGATGAAAATCACAAGGACAACAATAACTCTTAGATAATCATAGGCGGAAGTCAGATACTTCTTCCTGAGACATAGTAATAACTATTTGCATTATTATGACCACTTCTCCCTCTCCTCAAAAATACCAAGTTCAGGAAACTGTCAGAAGATCTCCGAAGCTACACCGGCATTGTTCTTTTCAGCTGTAGGGGCTGATAAGTTATCTTCTGAGTGCATTGTTCCATCTGCTTTTAAGTATAAATATGAAACAAAGAAGTAGAGAAAAGAACAGCTCTGAAGGAAAGTAGCTGGAATAATTTACATATACGAACTTCTGAAATCAGTGATAGCTCATTTGCACTTACGGGATAAATACCAAAACAGCATACAGCCTGGCTGAACAGCTCTTTCTTCTATAGCACTAAGAGATAATACAGGATATCTGCAGATACGAAGAGGAATAGCAAAGATACATAACAAGGTGATCTTCATTTCTGGCTATGATTGTAATGTGATTACTGATCATGTCCTTCCTGGTGTCCGTACTTCAGAAAGGACACTGAAAAAGACAGAGGTGGTTCAGCAAGAAACCATAATTTTAATTACAGAAAATATATCTTGAAGTAAGAAACTGGAGGATTTTGTAAATTTTCAAGATGACCAGAGCTGATCTGAGAGACTCGACTAGTCTGTTGGTACGTGCACATGGGGAAAATATTGGATATTAGCAGATATGGTAATCTACAGAAAAATAGCATGGTGAGTTCTGCGAGTGGAAACTAAAATTAAAATACTGGAGAGAAACAGCATCAGGCATGGATTTTCTGGGGCTTACAAGTATCACTGCTAGCCACCATTCTTAGCCCCATGACAGGGCTGACCTTTTGAATTCACAGTGCAGCGCAGCGGCTTCATTCTTTCTTCTCAGCATCACATGCCTGCCATGAGGGCAGAGAGAAGACATGGTGCCAGGCACAGACAGAAGGCATTTTTTCTCCATTCTCAGTCCTCTGCTACAGGCATGCCACTTTCACAGGACCCATTCTCATCAGTACTCTCTGCTCCTGAACAAAATGTTAATTTACTACTGAACAGTAAATGGTAGGAGATGTGGCTATCTGTCTGAAGGATAAATTTTAGTAGTTCTGTTATATTGTTGAATCCAGTGGAGAAACCTCTGTTACGCAGATGTGAGTAATTATAAAGGGTCCTGTTTCACCTGAGTACTTCTGTGGGAAATAACCACAGTAGCAAGGCTCTCCTGGAACATCATCTAGAGTTCTGAAGCCTCAGGGCTTCCTGGAAACCAGATTCAAGGCCTCTGAACCTGGACATTCAAAACTGCAAAACTGCCTGCTGTTGTAAAGCCCGGGGCCTCACCCTTGGTCATACTGAATTATCTCAGACATTCGAGCAAAGAGGTGTACAAGAGCTCTGCTGGAGGCAGGGTGCTACCGCACGGGTGCAACTTTCAGATAAACGAGAGAGCGCTACCTCATCCTGCAGTGTGTCTGAGGAATGGAAGCTAGCCACGATCCTCTGTGCTTCAGCTTATAGTCACTGACAAGGCTCAGCTCATGTGTCTTCCAAAAAAGTCCAAATCTTACAACCTACTGACATCATAATTAAATAGGTTTTAAGGTTCAGAGCTCCTGTGAAAGTCAACTCATACAATATCTAGTAATTTTTATTAGGAGGAAATTTTTTTCACTGTGCGGGGGGTGAGGCAGCGTCCCAGGTTGCCCAGGGAAGCTGTGGATGCCCCATCCCTGGAGGGATTCAAGGCCAGGCTGGATGAGGCTTTGGGCAACCTGGGCTAGTGGGAGGGGTCCCTGCCCATGGCAGGGGGGTGGAACTAGATGAGCTTTAAAGTCCCTCCCAACCCAAACCATTCTGTGATTCTATGATTCTAACCCTGTATTGATCCCTGTGCCAACAGACGTAGATGGACCCAGTATGTGTAATTCTGTTTCCATGGGGGTTTTGCATCTGTGGGTCAAACAGTGGCTAGCCATTGAAAATGGATCATGTAAAGTCACAAATCAGGCTCCTTTATGCTACAAAGGGCAAAACCAAGCAGCTCCCTCTGGCTTCTCTACACGTACTAAAACAGGAAATCACCGTGCGGAGGCAGCTCCAGGTGGCCGGCGGTGCGACTGCTCTCCCGGGGCCCACCAGCTGCACCTCTCTCAACGTTTCTAATGCTGAAAACACACACCAGCCCCTTTGCTCAGTCAGATGGGGAACCAGCTCGGAGGGTCCCGATTTTTTGGGACTGGCAACGCTGTTTTACTAGGGGATGGCGGGCAAGGAAGGGGCCAGGTTTGGGCTCAAAGTGGAGCACCCCAGAAAGTCGGTTTTCCACCAAAGCCCACGGAGAGCAAAGGTTGGCCTGATACAAGGTT